>NC_056733.1:1348635000-1348700000 GCF_019279795.1 Protopterus annectens | reverse complement strand
ACATCTGAAAATACCAATCTGTCTACACAACATGCCCCAGTGACCTCAACTACACTTCCACACTCCAAAGGACATGCTTGTGGGACAGGTTCAAAACCCAGACACTGTCCATGGTATGGAATATACATCACATACATGTGAAGCAGTGCACATCACTGGCCATCCACAATAAAAATCTGGATGGGTGGATGGGGAATACAATACCCACCCCTGGGGATCACTCCAGTGACTATACTCATTAGCCACACTGGGGACTATTGTCAGGTGGCCTGATGCCAGGCTATTCCCTTGGGCTAGCCTTGTAGAGCCTTCATGGCCATTCACCTAGTACACACCTATGAATCTATGAACCTATGGATCTCAGTACTGGCAAATGTTTGTCTATGTGTGCATTGGTTTGTATACCTGTGGTTGTCAGTGTGTAAACTTGTATGTGACAGACTATTATGACATTGTCATACCCACTACACCCACCATTGCCATTCCTCACAAGTTCATGTGATGTTCTTCACTGTACAGGGACATTTTTACACTCCTTATATTAGTAGTTCTGTGCCAACGGCCATAACTGCATAACACTGTGGTGCCACAACTTGATGGGGATCCTGTGCATGTATGTGCGTGTGTGTGAATAGCAATCTCAGTGTGTTTGGTTGATGAATTTCCCCTGGGGGTGTGGCTATTAGCAAACGGAGGTGTGTCCAACCCACTACACTTACCATTCTCCACTCTACAATAGATGATGTCAATCACCATATACCTATATACAACCCTCAGATGTATAAGCTGTGAGGCATATGCATTCACTGTTATACAGACCTGGAACATCAGTGCAGATTCAACTGTACCTTGCCTATGACATGGTTGATGTGTTACCACACTGCCATACCCCTTGGTCTTGCTGCAGGGCCACATCCTGGTGACACTCAGATGCCTAGAACACAAACAGAATATAGCATGTGAGAACACATTCACTCAGCATCATTAATAGCAATAATGCATCATGGCTGAAACTGTACACACTCTCTGATGTGTACCCCTTACAAATGCCAGATGACAGCACCTTACACAGCATTACATAGCTACAGTTTAGTAAGTTCATCCTGTGCATCAGACCCATATTTGCATGTCCCTACATCAATGGTTTGGATGGCAGAGATCTGGCACAGGTTTCATCATATGAACAGGGTGTTGTGTGGTTTTGCCAGATGCCTATCTGTGCTATTTGGTTGACATTATGGGTGTGTGTTTGGGGTGTGGGAATGACATGGCCTGTGCAGGTGTGGTACATGTGTGTGGATGTGACCTTTTTCTGATTGTGATGTGTGTGTGTATGTGTGGGTGTGTATGTGTGTGTGTGTCTGCATGCACACAGTCACACCACGTGACTACCCTACACTGATGTTTGTTGAACAGCTATGGGTAATACATGGCAGGGTGTACAGTTCATCATCTATGGCCATGGACATGGGAACTGGACCTGCCAAGGGTATCACTGGCACCACCAGGGATAAGGCTGAAGACAGTAATGCTCCCTGATGGTGACTGATGTCTGCCAGATCCACATCCTGTTGGGACAGGCCAGGACCAAGTGCCCATGGCCTGCCATGTTTTGGCATGGACAGCACACCATCCTCAATAGTCCTGGTGTTATTGCCCCAACGGAAGCATGATGGTGCATGGCCACATGGACCTGCAGCTAATTGTGGTGCTGAGCTACATCTAAGTGGCTGCTGCCTTCCCTCCACAAAACATTTGAGCACAGATACTCCACGGTGGAGGAGTGCCATGACCTGTCCCCACCGTCTATCTGTGATCTCATTGCCCTCATGCCTGACTGCAATAAGTTCACGCAAATCACCATAGACTCCAGGGAGATGTTCTTCCACCAGCCTGTGCACTTGTCTGGTGTTAATGTTCATTATGTGGCTGTGCATCTGTTATGGCCTAAACATGGGCCTGGTTACTGCAGCAGTGGCACTTTCAACATTGGCTGGATGGGCGGCCATCCTTCTCCAAGCACCTTTACTCACCTGCCTGTGTGCGACCTCGCCAGCACTCTGGCTATGACTAGTGCCTGGGCACTCACTTGCCATAGTCACCACACTTGCATGTTCTGTGCCAGCACCGAGCTGTCCTTCAATTGTGGCCACTGGTAATGGGGAATCTGTGGGCATTGTGACTGTGTGCAGGGATGGGGTTGACAAAGATGGGATTCCAACCAATGACACAGTTGCAGCCCCTGACAACCCCCCTGTGCCTCACTACGGGTGTCATCATGGTCAGAGTCACCAAACAAGCTAACATCACTTACACAGCGGGAGGGACTGCAACCACCATGTCCACCTGTGAGGAAAGGACAACATATGTATATTACCATTGGCACTATAAGGTTTGCTGGTACATACACTCACACACCCACTCACTCACTCACTCACTCACTCACTCACTCACTCACTCACTCACTCTCACACACACACACACACACACACACACACACACACACACACACACACACACACACACACACACACACACACACACACACACACACACACACACACACACACACACACACACACACACACACACACAGTGAGGTATCTCAGAGGCATTCCACAGACCTCACATTAGGCAACAGATGACAGTCATGACACAAACTCAGACCAAAACAGACACACTCTGGACAGGGCCTCAGCATCATGCAATGCATACCTTTCAACTTACTGTTACTACTAATTTACACTACTGGGATATGTGAGTGTTTTTAGTTGGTGGTGAGCCTTCACCTAGAACACACTGCACCCATGTAAACATTACTGCTGTTCACCTGTATAGCACTGTGGTTAAACCTACATACCTACCAACTGTACAGAGTTTCCAGGAATATTTAGATATGTGGGTCATATTTCCTGTTTGCTGCTCATACCTCCTATGTTTGTCTGATACATTACTGGTTTGACCATTGGATTGGTGAACCTACTTAATGTCATACTGTAATTTGCTGATGTCGTAACCTGCAGTACATGTATGTAAAAATAAGGGCAGTTACTCAAACAACTTCCCAACCTTACAGTTGATTTAGTATGTGTGCAAACCCTTTTTAACATGCAAGGATTTTGTGACAGATCACATGAGACACCAGTGATATTGCCATAACATTTCCACCATTTTGTATGACATATAACCTGTACACTCCAACTGAAGAACATTCAAATCAGGTAGGGGTAAGATATCATAAATTATATCAGTACAATAGCCGGGTTGTATGGGGTGCACACCCATAAACTGATACTTGGGTAAAGCACCTGTTGATCTCATCACAGCATTCAGTCCTCTTGGGAAGGTGTGTATCAGCATGACACATCTTGACATGGCAATGTCTGCACACTCTCCCTTGAAAAACACTTCCAAATCTGTCAGATTGCAAGGCCATCCCCTGTGCACAGCGCTTGTCAGGTCACCACACAGATTGTGTATTGTATTCAGGTGTGGACTCAGAATTGGCCATTGCAGATGGTTGATCGTGTTCTTGTGAAGTCATCCTTTTTTTGTCCAGTTGGATGTAAGGTGTGGGCCATTGTTGTGTGCAATGTTGGAATTCCTCCCCATCCACAGCTATGTGGCAGACACCCAGACGGATTATAGCCACAAGGGGCCGGTGTTTGAAACCGGTAATAATACACTCCAAATTGGCTATAGCCTCAGTTCAAGCTTGTGAACAGCAAACCCAAATCAGGATACTGCCATCACCCTGCTTCACTGTGTAGGTAGTGTTGTTCTGCTGTTGTGCAGTGCTATTATTGGGCCAAACTAACATGACCAATTTGTGGACATGTGTGGACATGCTTTTTGAAAAGCTGATGAATTTTTGTCCAGACAACAATACCCAGGACTGGATGTTGTTTGCTGTGAGGAACAGCTGCCATCTTCCAAACACACCCTATAGGCAAGACAGGTGGAGACCACGGAAGATAACTATCACCAGCTGGGCGCAGCCTACAATATTCTCAAATATCTTGAAAAAAATCCTCATTATCCAACCTACTTACTGTATATACTGCAAACCAGTGACTAAGATCTAGTAAATAATCTCTCCTCTCCATCACCAAGGCTAACAGTAATGCAGGGAAAGTGCTCTACTCCCACACCTTTGCCAGAAATTGGAACTCTCTTCCCCTATCCGTGTCCACTGCCCCCTCCACATCCATATTCAAAAACTCCCTCAAATCGCATCTTCTTAGTACCTGGTTATGCCCTTGTATCACATAACCCTACCCGCACTGCTATTATAGTGGCGTGTAAATATCGAATCGAGAACCGTTCTACTAGCCGAACCAGGAGTAAAACTACTTTTAAATATATTTTCGTTTGATAAGCTAAAACACTTTAAATTCTGTTAATAAAGGTTATACATAAAAAGGTTAAAATAAAAATACGGAGAAGTTCTTTAATTATTTTAAAGCTAACGGATTATGTTAAACCCATTTTAAAAAGCAGACAGTGTTTTGTTAAAAAGTTTTAAAATAGATCTCCAGTTTTTTTTTTTTGGCTATGTTAATGTGTTAAAGTTTAACATAAGAGTTTTAAAAAACATAAATAACAGGATGTCCGTTGCTTATTTTAAAACTGTCTATTTATGTTAAACTCATTTAACATAAGCACACAAAAAATTTAAACAGGAGATCTTGCTTTCTCCATTGCTTTGATGTCTCGAAGCTTGTACGCGGTGTATATCAGAACCGCAGCGGATGCTGCCCATCTATCAGCGAAGGGCAGTAAACAGGCATTATACTATGCCATGCATTATTTATATTTGGTAAAGTTACAGTAATAATGTCAAATAAAAGTAAATTCAATATTTTCTGGTGGTGGTGGTATTAATAATGGAAGTTGGGTTTGCTTTGACTTGTAAACCGTGTGGTAATTAACATTACCCAGGCGTGGGTTATTGCTATATTAACTCCCCATACACCTTTCTGATCACATGGTGGATCTCTGATCCCCTGTAGGCTTGGTCATCTGAAAGGGTACTTTTAACTGTAGAATCTTACTTGATATATTTTCTTCTCTTACCAGTGTATAACTGACATTGTCTTTTTACCTATGTTCTATATTTTCTTTTACCTGGAGTGTTTTATTAATTTCTTGTTATATTACTATGCTCAGCATACATGATGAAACCTGTTTTGTGTAGTATGCTGGATGTACTGTAAATGACATTGTCTTTTACCTATGTTCTATATCTTTTTACCTGGAGTCTTTTATTAATTTCTTGTTATATTACTATGCTCAGCATACATGATGTAACCTGTTTTGTGTATTATGCTGGATGTACTGTATTTGTATAACTTGATGCTGGAGCTTTTCTCCTCGGGCCTCCGCTAAAAATGGACCTAGTCCAGTCGGAATTTCCCAGTTAACAAATGTAAAATAAATAAATAAACATGTAGTACACACCTAGTACTTGCCAGAGATGTCTGGAACTCCTTCGGTGTTGCTGTATGGCTCCTGGCTACTTCCCTGGACATTTTTGGTATTGTATTCTCAACATACATGTAAGGATGTCTACTTCTTCACAATGTCACTGTTGCACCATATCTTGAACACCTTTTGATGACTATCTGCACCATGTTCAATGGCATATGTAATGTTGTGGGTATGTTTCTGTAGCCTTCTCCAGGCTGATACCTTTCTAAAATGTGATCACTTTGCAGCATATTAAGCTGTATTTGAACCATGGCTCTTGCTGTAGCAGGCAACTGTGGGTCTATGTTAGGATATTTTTGGTATATGAGCTGACTGTTCTTTGCAGTTAATCCAAGGGTCTGTAATTGATAGCAGGTGTGTATCCAATATGATGTACTGCTGTGGCTTTCTCAAACGCTGCTACACCACAGTATGAGCTTTACCCTGTGCACACATATGCATCTAGCTTCTTGGACAATTTTCATGTCACAAACTTGTTCCTCTAACAGAGTTGTTTGTTTCACAATTGCATTGTACAGATTATAGGTCACATGAAAGGTTGGATCAATTTGGTGTTGTGTATTGTGCTCACATTGTCATATATCACAAATACCTGGCATTCTAACAGGTGTGCACACCTTTAATATTAATTGTATAGCACTAATGTATACAATATGCTCCCACTCTTTGCCATTTATCCCCACATTTTGGCAATCTTTATCCAGATGTCCTGCAATGACAGTTTTTTGAGGTATGCTACAGATATGTGACATCTCATGCAAATAGGCCCCTGTGATATCCACTGTGATATTATGCAGTGAACCCCACCACAAGTGATCATGCAGATATTGGCAAATGGCTGCTGAGTATAACAGTTGTGTGCATGATCACATGCATGACTGTAACATGCCTGAGGTAGTGGTGAGCCACAACAGTAAAATCTCATACCCACTGGCTTCAGGCTACTGTACCTCATGTATACAAAAGGGACCTAGGTAGTAGGGAGGGAGAGGTATTGTCAGCAGATTCACCATAGGCATTAGTCCAAGATTAATGCTACATTTATGCACAGGTACACTATAAACTATGATATTACACAGTTCATTGTCCTTCACCATAGATGTGCACTTGTGTGCATTACTAAACCCCACCCACTATTCTATTTTGCACTGACATATGCATCTAAAGACTCTATAGAACACAGTTGTAATGCTACCTCAGTACATTGATGTGCATGGTTTCCTTACCTGGACACTCCTCACCTGTTGCCTGGGTGACACCCACCTCCACGACTGATATTTCCCGTGTAGATGGCCATGTGGGGGCTACTCCAAGGTTGACCAGGAGCTCCTCCGTTGCCATCAGTGGGGCATGTCTGGCTGGCCCTGCACCGGTAATGGCACAGTCCCTCACTATGGCAGCAGCCCTATGCCGGGCACGATGAATCATGTCAGTCGCTCTGTGCCTGATATGATCGTACATGTGTCCATGGTGGCCCAAGGTACTGACTCTTTGGATTATATCATCTCATAAGGCAGTCCTCTCCCGCTGATGTTGGCAACCCCAACTGAAGAGGATGTCATAGTTCTGCAAGATGGTCTCAGTTATGGCTGCAGTCTCCTGTTCCGAATAGGGTGGCTAGCGTTGCATGACACCTGGAGGACATAAACAGGGAAACACAACACAGGACCACAGACATTGCCCAGTGTTCTTTACAGAGCAGCACATGACTAATGAGAATCAGTAGCCACTACATAGAAACACATACCCAGTATCACTGTATGAACATGCATTGTACTCCTGGTCCTGTTGTATCATGTTCCCCATATTGAGGGCCAGTACATTTCATAAACAACCAGTCACATTTGTGTAGAGTGGTGACAGTGTCCATGTTCCTTGCAGATGGGATGTCAATACTGCTCAGGCTTGACTTGCATACAGTGTGTAATGGAGCTGGAAGTATATACCTGGGTTCTTGTAGGATGCAGACAGGAATGTTATCAGTTCCCAAGGGGACTTGCCATTTTTACATTTAAGTAGGCATTTTGCACCTGATCCCTGATGATAAGGGTATGGGTGCGTGTGGTGTGCATATCCACCTATACTGCTGTTGAGGCAGGGAAGTGATGTTTGACCTAAACGTGTCTGCAGCAGGTTGGCTGTAGCTATGGTGTGTGTGTATATGCTGTGATTGACCTCCATTACAGGGTGGGTTGGGTTGTTGCCTCTGAGACTGCAGACATATGTGAAGATGGCCTTCTGGTTGCCCTCAGTGGATGTGTCTGATTTGTACTCATAGTCAGCCTTACAGTAATCCACCTACTATGGTTGTTCAGACAAAGGATGACATGCTGGCCAGTTGGTGCCTGCTCTTACTTTTCCCTGTACAACCAATATAGCATCCCATTATGTGCTTTGTGAATTATTGCTGTCCAACAAAGGGGTTTATTCTACTTTGGTGGAGATAGGTTGTACAAGTAAAGTATTTCTGATGCCATACAGCTATGTGGGTGGTCATATAACTGTAGTAAGCATGGACATGGGGTCATAACACATGCTAGTACCCATGTCAGTGTCAGGGCATTGCAACAACCATTAGCTGTAGAAGTGTAACTCTGTTGGATGCACAGACAGTAAGATTGCACATGTGTACATGTACAGCTCATTTATGTGATGTTTTGCATCCCATGTCAGGTGTTATGAGTCAGCCAGGTACACCTACCCATACATGCATACATCTGCACAGGTAATAAATGCTATACATTTCTGTTCTATGTCAGTATGCAACACAGTCATAACACTTTTGTTGCTCAGTAATTCCTGTCAACCTGGTAAGGCAGGACATCTGGAGGATGCCGCACATACATGGTGGGCTATAAGCCAACATTAGTGACACTGTCTTCATATGGCTGTAACTCACGTGCATCATTTGATAATTGATTAGCCTTTGCATTCACAGTCATATCCTGGAGGATGTACAATGCTCCTATGGCAGGCAGAGAGGGGAAAGGCTACAAGTGTGGTAGTGAGTGCTAGGAACTTTCACTGTTGCGTGTATGGCTGGCATTGGTACTGAGCTTGTTGATATGCTGGACAGATGAAAGATGGGTATATTGTATGTGCCACAGACCAGATGGAAGGGGGTTATGGCTGTGTGTATCATAATCAGGTACAAATAGTTCTAACATGGTGTGTATGTGAGGGGAAATGGTGTAGGTGTTAACCTAATGGAGTGTTATACCAAGAGTGTGTTTGGCAATGATAGGAGTGTTGGGTAGAGCAAGGTTTATGTGGCTGGGAATTAATGGTGTAATGATGACAGTTGTTAGTGCATATGCTCCACTAGTTGTGTGTGTGAGGGATAAGAGTGACGTACTTTGGACTGGTTGGATGAAGTGGTGATGACTGTACCCAAGGGTGAGAGACTGATGATTGAAGCATATTTCAATGGGCAAGTTGGTGAAGGGGACAGAGGGGATGCAGAAGTAATGGGAAACTATGGTATTAAGCAAAGGAATGCAGAAGGTGAGATGGTGTTGGAGTTTGCAAAAGAGGTTGGACATGGCTGTGGTGAATATATATTTTTACAGGACCAAGGGACATAGGGTGACATACAAGAGTGGAGGAAGATACACACAGGAGGATTATCCCCTAGGCAGGTGGGCCTGTTTGAACTGGATTGAAAACTGTAAACTGGTGACAGGGGAATGTATAGTTGGGCCGCATGGAATGTTGGTCTGTGGGATGTTGTTGGTGATCAAGAAGAGGGGGAGGAGTGTGAGGGCAGCACCACAGATCAAATTGTGGATATTGACAAAGGGTGATTGTGAGGTTGAGTTCAGGGAAGAGTTACAACAGGCAGTGGGTGACAGTGAAGAGTTACTACATATTTGGTTAAATATATCTGAGCTAGTAAGGGAGATGAGTAGAACGGGGCTTAGTGTGACATCTGGACAGAGGAAGGAGGACAAGGAGACCTGTTGGTGTAATGAGTAAGTACAGGGGAGTATACAGAGAAAGATGTTGTTGAAGGGGAAGTGGTATTTTCAGATAGATGAAGAATGTATACAGGAATATAAGGGGATGCGGTGCATGGCAAAGAGAGTGTTGGCAAAGGCTAAGGATGTGATGTCTGAATGGTTGTATGTAATGTTGGACACCAAGGATGGAGAATAGGACCTGTACCAATTGGCTAGACAGAGGCACATAGCTAAGAAGGATGTGCAGCAAATAAGGGTGATAAAGGATAAAGGGGGAAACATACTCACAAGCGAGGAGACTGTGTACAGCAGATGGAAACAGTACTTTGATGGGCTGTTGCATCAGGTGAATGAGAAAGAAAGATGAGGTTCGATGATGTGGGTATGGTGAATCTGGAAGTGCAACAGATTATCAAGGAGGAAGTAAGGATAGCTATGAAGATGTTTAAGAATGGAAAGGCTGTTGGTCCAGATGACATACCTGTGGATGCATGGAGGTGTTTCAGAGAAATGGCAGTGATCTTTTTAATTGGATTGTGTACTGTAATCTTGGAAAGTGAGAAGATGCATGAGGAGTGGAGAAAATGTGTCTTGGTACTGCTTATGAGAAGAATGGTGGTGTGCAGAGCTATAGTAACTAAAGAGGGATCTCATTGATCAGTCACAGCATGGTAATGGTAAAGGGTGGTGGAAGCTAGGTTAAGAAGGGTGGTGAGGATTACTGATCAGCAGTGCAGTTTCATGCCAAGAAAGATCAGTACAGAAGCGATGTTTGCTCAGAGAGTGTTGATGGAGATGTACAGAGAAGGTCAGAAGTATCTGCGTTGTGTCTTTGAAGACTTAGAGTCAGCATATGACAGGATGCCTAGAGAGGAGTTTTGGTATTGCATGGGAAGGTCAGGAGTGGCAAAGGAATCCTTAAGAATGCTACAGGATATGTAAAAGGCTAGTGTGACGCTGTGAGTTCTGTACTGGGAGTGACAGGTGCATTTAAGGTGGAGGTGGGAGTACATCAAGGATCAGCTCTGAGTCCATTCTTATTTGCAGTGGTGGTGGACAGGTTGACAGACATGATCGGACAGGGGTCCCTGTTGACTGTGCTGCTTGCAGATGGCATTGTGGTCTGTAGTTGGAGTAGGGAACAGGTTGAGGAGACCCTGGAGAGGTAGGGTTATGGTCTAGAAGGGGGGGAAATGATGGTCAGCAGGACTAAGACAGAATATATGTCTGTGAATGGGAGAGAGGATAGAGGAATGGTGAGGATGCAGGGAGTACAGTTTCCAAATGTGGATACGTTTAAATACTTGGGAACAACAGTTCAGAGTAATGTGGAGTGTGGGGGAGAGGTGAAGAAGAGAGTACAGGCAGGATGTGGGTGGTGGAGAGGAGTGTCAGGGGTGATTTGTGACAGATGGGTACCATTAAGAGTGACAGGGAAGGTCTACAAAAGGGTAATGAGACCAGCTATGTTATATGGGTTGTAGACAGTGGCACTGAAAAAAAGGCAGGAGTCAGAGCTGGCCTGGACATAAGAGAGTTAATGACATTAAGATTTGCACTGTGATGAGGGTGGACAGGATTAGGAACATATATGTTAGGGGGTCAGCCCAGGTTGAATGGGTTGGGGACAAAGCCAGAGAGTGGCAGGATTATGTTGGTTTGGACATGTGATGAGTAGGTATGCTGAGTATATTTGTGAAAGGATGAGGCTGCCAGGTAAGAGAAAAAGAGGAAGGCCTAAGATAAGGTGCATGAATGTGTTGATAGCGGACATGCAGGTGGTTGGTGTGAAAGAGCAGGATGCAGAGGACAGGAAGACATGGAGACAGATCTTCTGCTGTGGCAACCCCTAACGGGAGCAGCCAAAAGAAAGAGTAGGAGCTGTAATGTTGTAATGTCAGTGTTCACAGGTTGCCAGTCATTTGCCAGACATAACACAACTCTTTGAGTAAATGAGTACAAATATGAGGCATACATATGGTCAGTGTATATAACACCGAACAGTTGAATGGTGTGAGTTCGGTATATCACATGCAGTTCAACACATACAGCTGTGACAGTATTTCACTACGCAAATACCCTGTATAGGTCCTTCACATTTCTGAGACAAGCATGTATATCATATTTGTATTCACAATTACTATATGGATATCTACAACATCACAGTAGCTGGCCTAGCAGTGTCACAGTCAATATTGTTAAACACACACTCCAGTAGTAGTCATATGTGAGCCATCCTTTTCTGGGGTGGTTCAGGGGCCTGAGCTTTAATCTATGTCACTGCAGACAGATGCAGATGCTATGGTCATAGTTTATGATTATCAATATATCAGTACAGCGAGTGCTGTTGTGGCATATTTGTTGAACTTCATATTTACCACTATTACATACCCCTACTACATTCCATTCCATTTACTTGTTTGATCTACCTTTTTTTTTTTCAAGGTGTGGATGGATAGATGGCTAGCTGGCTACCTGGCTAGCTAGATGGATCTGGATCTGGATGTGGATCCTGATGTATCTACCTGTGCCTCTCTCTCTCTCTCTCTTTCTCTCTGTCTCTCCCAGATGTAGGGTATACATCTGCTTTGCATAGGCAGTAGCTAGCCTTTTGTGGGTAATGCTCATGAGCAGCTGGTGGCCTGTGCAGCAATTCCAGTCACCCACCTGCTTGCTAATTGCATGCAGAACAGATGTGGTATCATTCCTATAGCCAATATTATGGGAACACACTCATATAATTGAGTACTTCATGTGGGCATTGACCCTTTACCTTGCCTGTGAGGTGAACATCATGGAGGTGTGTCAACAACAGCATCACAGAGGTTGTTTGGAAATACCTCTTACAACAAAGACTTTGGAGACAGCCCAACAAACATGGGGAGAATGTTCCAGACATAGGGACAGAATGTAAGTATTGTTATAAAGTTGAATTAATTCTAGTATGACAGGGTTTGTGTGGACATGTTTTTTCTGTGTGAGTTTAAGTCTGATAGTGTTATGTGGTTGACCTAACTTACAACTGTAGGACTATCCACAGACTGCCAGAGGTTGGACACTTATGTTTGGTGTGCTAATCACACACGTTTAGTCTTTGGAAAATCAGTAGCATAGTCTGAGGCTTGCAATCAGTGAATGGTAACATCCATTTGTGTTTCTGACTTCATATCCATCAGAAAGATATGTTACAACAAATCCTGTTACACCAGCTACTTTCTCAGTTTATGACAGCAATATGTCAATACTCCCCCTGTGTTTGGGCCTCTGTCCCCCAAGTGTGTCAGGCATTGTCCTGATGTAATGCAGTAAGAGGTGGATAGGTATGGTATATCATTATTTAGTGACTTCATTCCTGATATTGTCCCAGTGATGTATCAGACTGCCAGACAAGTTAGGTGTGAGAGGCCATATACATGAGGACAAAGCCTGGACATTCTGTGTGACTCTGTACAGTTGGAAGGTCTGTGTATTTCTGGCATTTGTTGACAGACTGTCAGGATTGTGTAGCAGTGTAGTGTGAATATGTTATTTTGCCTCTGTAGGGAGAGGGGTAGATGTATGTCTTATGAGCCCTTTTCTATCAGACTTTGCATGCTGCCCCAGTTTCTGGTGCTCTATCATTTGTATATGTTTGTAGCGGCAGACTGAGACATGTCCCATACCATAGTCAGGCATCATACTACACTGTGAATTGGTCCAATATGTGTAGGGGTAGTGTGTGAGTGGGAAACATGCTAATGGTTTTGTTCACACAGTCATTATACTCTACTGTTAATTTGGCTTACCGTTATGTCATTGTGACTGTGGTGAAATTGGTTGTAGGTATGCACTTTCACAATGGTGTCTGTTTTTCAGTGCTGTTACATCCCTGTAGTGCCTAATGTATTTGCAAATACATGTGTAGTTCCCCATAGCAGATGTGGGTTAATGTTGTGTCAGTCTGAGTGTAGTGTGGACATTGTTTGGTGACATGCTTAGCAGCTCAGTGAAGTTTCCCTAATGTGATGTTATGTCCAGATATTTGTCTGATGTACTGTTGCCTGGCCCCCGTAGGTGTTGTGTATTTCTGACACATCAGTAGGATGATGTGAAGATTTAAGTCACTAACTAGTGGGAAGTAAATGAGTTTTGGACTTGTGCTATTCCAGTCAATATTTGATAGAACACACAGGAGGGTGTTACTGCATCAACTGTGTCAGCTTATCTACTCCAGTATTTCAAATATGTCCCCATTTTCATGGCTTTAACCCCCCTCCCCTTTGTCAGGCTTGGTCCAGATTTGTTGCACTAAGGGGTTCAGAGCATACTTCTTGACTGGTCAGATTGTTTAAGACTGTCCAGGTTTATTGCTCATATTTCTTGTCTATTCCACAGAATCACATGATTTTCATTTCTCTGTTAAATCACTGTGATGCAAGGATTTCTGTCAGTAAATGACATACATTTCATTTTCAGAACTCACATCCTTCTGTACATGTATACTGACACAAACCCTGTTACTGTAGCAACATTCTACATTTATAACTGGAGTACTTACATTGTCCCCCCATTTTGACAGCCTTTGTCAAGCATTCTTGTAGTAAGAGGTGGAGAGGTATAGTGCTGAGGTATGACCGCACCACATGCTATGAGTATATATCTATATCTGGGTCTATATTAGAAGATTGAAGACGCATTCTTTTGAATGCGTCTTCGTCAAACTTAAAAGGCAGAAAATGGAAAATATCGAAGTGGCTGTTAAGCAAATTCTTTCCCTGGGAAAGAATTTGCTTGGCCGCTTTGGTACTTTGCCGTTTTTGGCACTGTAGTGCGATCTCATTGGGGGTGTGGGGCGAAGCCCCCCACTTAATATAATGCTTAAATTCATTTTTATTTTTTTATTTTTTTTTTTGTTGGAGCAGTTATTTTGTTTCCCTTGGAAAACAATCGCTGTTCTGACATTTTGACATTGTAAGCTTTCACTTACATAGGGTTGATCAATCACCGTTCGCTTTTTTAAGTGTTTGGTGATTTAATATAGACCCTACAACTATCTCTCTCTCTCTCTGTTTCTCTCTCTCTCTGTCTATATATATATGTATATATATATATATATATATATATATATATATATATATATATATATATGGATCTAGGATGTTTGCTCAACTGAGCAAACGTCCGAATCCATAAAACCCGAACACACTTTAATGAAAGCATTTTATCAAAAAAGCGCTTTCATTAAAGCGTGTGAAAAAAAAAACACTTCATTTACATTTTTGTCTGTGCCCCCCACACCCCCCTACTTTAATATTCTCCCTGCAAGACTGCACTACAGTGGGGAAAAGTGAAATTTCACTTATCCGCACCGTAGTGCAGCCTCAACAACAGTCATACTTATGCAAAAGTGCTGCTTCGGTGAATAGCACTTTCGTGTAAGTATGCCCAGCCATTTGGATTTCGGTCGTTTGCTCAGTCGAGCAAATGTCCTAGATCTCTCTCTCTCTATATATATATATATATATATATATATATATATATATATATATATGTACATAATTCCTTTTTATATATCTACATCTATAGTTCTATAAAAATATATTTGTATATATTCTATATGTATTTGTTTCATATGTATATGTCAACATATCTGATGTATAATGAACGACCAAAAACAGAAAACAAACAGTTACAAAAATGCCAAAAAGCCGATATTACTAGAAACTGCCGATTTATTTTAAACGTTAAATAAAACACGCTTTTCGTCCTACAGTGTTGTTGGACTTCATCAGAAATAACAAATATCTGATGTATATACTTTTTCAGATTTATCTGTCACCATACACATCTATATGTTTATATTTATATGTACTAAACATGACTGATTCCACAGTTTTCTCCCTACTATTCATTACCTGTACTGAATAATATATTTGAAAAACCAACAGATATTCGTACAGCTCATATGGTGTAGTAGTTCATTGCTCTGACTATGGTGTACAGGTCCTGGGTTTGATGGATTTGAAACTTGGCAAGGCTGTTTATTTTTTTGCTGGGCAGAACAGTGGCTGATGGAGACAGTGTGATTAAGGCAATTTTAAGCAGCTGTAAGTGGGTTTGTGTGGGTTTGCGTGATGGTAAGCGATGCCAACACATGGTTAAATATACAAATGCTTAATCTGTGTAGGCATTGCTTAGCATCATGCAAACTTGCTTACTGCCACTTACCGCTGCTTACTGCCACTTACTCCCACTTACCCCTGCGCTAATTTCTTTAAAAGAAAAGAAAAAAGGGGTGATAGGAAAGTGGTAAAAAAGGGGGCACGCAGAGGGAAAAACAAGATGAAAGATAGCTAGGGATGTGCAGGATGGGAGCGGGGAGGGTCCATAGCTCTCCGTTTCTTCTACAGCAACAGCTGTGCACTTCTACAAAATTTGGAGGTAAATTTGGACACTCAAACCCCAGAGAGAGGGGTAAGGACAACAGTAATGTTCTGTCAGGCCAATTGGACCGGATTATATGTGTCCAGTAGAGATGTCTGCAATATGGACAGCTATGTATGGGGCATAATTTTTCTTTGAGAACAGATTGCCCTTTTGTTTTTTTTAAAGGTGAGTGTGGGATGTTGGGGAGGGATAGTAGGTATAATTGAGGAGGTAAGTTTGGTAAGAATACAGACAAGACAAGCAAGACAGCAGACAGGAGCAGTATATGACACATGGGGGGTAAACACCTTGGACGGGGAGGGTAGTTGGGAATCAGATGCACATGAGCCTTCAAGTGGTTACAGTGGGACTGAGGTTCCCACCCATAGGCAGTCACCACTGCACCTTCATGGCCCCAAAATGGCTGTGTTAGGGGCTGAGCAGGAGGGGCAGGCTGACCCTCAAGATCCACCACATGTACCTCAAGCTGGTGTAGCTGAGCTCCAAACTCCTTTTGGAGCTCCCTACACACCAGACCCTGGACCTGTGTATGGGTGACAGTATCATGTCAGCACCCACTCCTAGGGGGGACGAGCCCCATCCCCTAAGGCAGTTCCACCCAAAGGTGGTGCAAGACCAGAGGACAAGGAGGTTCTTGGGTGGGTCCAGACGTGCTGGGGCCTGGTGCCACAGCCAGATGAGGCAAGACAGGTGGATCTGCTGGGATCTGCCTTCCTAGATGTGCTATGGTGTTGAGGTTTTGGTAAATATTAGAATGGTTATAATATAAAATATAATATCATATATAAATATTTAATGTAGTTAGTCATGAACCACACATTTTGTGATTAGTTATAACAGCATGCATGGGTGTTCCAATTGACCCCATATAACAAGTTTGGAATAGTTGTATAGCAAACAGAACACATGCATATATGGAACCACAGTGGACTTTAAAACAGCATGCAGGTTACATTGATAGCAACAGGCCACCAATGGTAATATTTAAACAGGGAACATACATTTCTAACATTTAAGAATTTTTTGAATAGGGGACATGTCCCAACAGTAGGGTTGGTGAAAAACATACTCACTGATTTATGTGTATAGATTATTGGTGCAGATAAGGTGGGGGAGAGAGGAAAATGCCAGTTAACAACTAAATAGGCTTCAATTGCTTACAACTGTAATGATCATTACTCTACTCATTACTCTCCAGATATGGCCTCACTTTACATCTACCTATGGCCATGGAGTTGGGTAGTGGGTATTTTACACAGTTTATAAGTGCAACCTTCTTACAGCACATATATACCTTTTCTTGCCTGGTTCACATGTGGTGGAAGTTCTGTTAACACTACCTGACTGTTTCTACCCATATTCACATACTCACGGTTACATATGTGTACTCATACTCTGCCTTATTTCTATTGGTCACCCCTGGGTCTTGGCAGCAATGACCACTAGGTGTGACAGCATGATACTTGAGGGATATATCTTGGAGGGGACTACTTGTTGTATGTACTGCTGTTGCTTTCATTTGCAACCTTGGGGTTAGACAGTGGATGTTATACACAGTGTATAAGTACAGCCTTGTTACAGCTAATATATATACCTTTTCTAACCTGTCAGACCTGTGGAGAAAGTTTTTGTTAACAATACCTGACTGTTTATATACATATTCACATATTTCTCATTGACATTATGCATACAGCTTACTACCACTCCCGGGATTTGAACCGTGCCTCTTTGTGCAAAAAAGTAAAGCATTTATGTTTCATCACAATGAGCTATTGAGGAACTCCTGTCTCTTATTTTACTGTTTTCTGCCTACTACTCTCTTGGTTCTACAATCAATGCTAGAAGTCTAAACCTCAAAATGCACTCACTCGAGGCACTCCTCAAAATGGAGAACATCGATATCTGTGCAGTGACTGAGACCTGGTTCAAGGCTCCTGAGAGCACCCCAGCACTACCACTTTATAATTCATACCACACGTTCCAGCCACAAAACCCGGATCGAAACACGAAGGGTGGAGGTGTGTCTATATTTATCAAGGACATCCACACCTCCAGGCTTGTTGCAAAACATGATGCCTCTGAAATCATCCAAGTGCAACTTACCCAGGGCAAAAATGCATTCCAAATTGTAGCTTGTTATAGGTCCCCCACCATGACCCAGGACGCTCACTGAAGACATTGGAAAAAATAAGGATCCAACCAAACACCATAACAATGGGCGATTTCAACTACCCTAACATAAACTGGGAAAACTGCTCTTGTAATAACCCCCTTGCACAACAATTCCTGGAATTTATAAACTCTAACACCCTAGATCAACTTGTCAACACCCCCACCAGGGGCAGCAATGTTCTAGACCTGGTCATTATGAACATGGGTGACCGGTGCTCAATACCCGAGATCAACTCCTCACTTGTTAGATCAGACCATAATCTAATCACTCAACTAACAAATGCAGTGAGACACTGCGCAACTGAAAAAAAATTGAGATATAGACTGTTATCATGCTTCGAGCTTGCACACATTTAACACCGAATTAATTAAAATGGAAATGCTAATGAATATATGTTCAGTGTTAAGCTTTGTATGACCATCGTAGGCTAAGCTTAGCTTCATTTAAATGAATTGTTTTAGAATGAATTATTTGGCAATGTACATCAGTATATATTTGTGCTTAATGCACCGTTAAAAGTAAATTTATATACCAGAATACTTCTATGCCTTAAAGCTAATGAGCATTGAATTTTAAAAATCACTTTAGTTCTGCCAGGGCTAAATTATTGATCAGTTTTTTTTAGTCAATCAAAATCCAATGTGTAGAATGCTGTTTGTTTTTGTACTAACAAATACCAGGTTTTTTGTTTTGACAGTAGCTGCAATATTAATATGATAGGTAAAACCTAATAATAAATGAGTAAAAGTTGGGTCTAGACAAAATCATACACCTGGTACAGGAAACCACAAGAGACTGTCCCAAGTTACTTAGATAGATTTTCTTGGTATTTAGCACAGAATCCTTACATATTTTGTAAAAACCACTAGATTAGACCAAAAATCTGTTTGTTGTATATTGTTTGTAATATATTCCAGTTATTCTCTATGACTTGTTTTACTAGTTTATTTTAAAATGTATGGTATAAATGTATTATTTTTTCATGCTTTTACTATTTTCATGTTTAAAAAGTGTGCTTCTTAACAATAAGTGGTGTAATTAAAGTCCTCTAATAAAAAATCTAGTATAGGAGGTCAGATTCTTTTTCTAAAGTAAGTATTTGGCAAAGTCTAGTCAGCCTAGTAAAACTGGCTTTTTAACTATTCCTGGGAACATATGCCTAGGATGCATGCATGCTGAGTGGGAGTAGTGTATTGGTTTCCACAAAAGTAAAGTGGTAGTTCTAGAACTAGTGGTAATTTGTAGAAAATGTAAGATGGGTGCCCCAAAAATTAACAAGAACATAAGTAACATTACATCAAAACAAAAGTAACTTTTGTCAAAAGCAGGGATTAGTGACAAATGCTCTTTTTTTAATTTTACTAGATACTATTAGCATGCGTGATTTTAATGGGGTGTAATCACCCTAGATATCCACTTCCCGACCCCACCCTCACACAAGGAAACCATCGTAAAAAATGTTTCCAAAGCGAACTTCATGCTACTCAGAACTGAGCTGACTAACTTTGCGATGCCCCTGTAGATGGATAACAGGTTCCCATTCTTTCAAATGCGTCTTGGTCAAACTCAAAAGCCTGAAATGGCAAAATATCAAAGCAGCTTTTATGCAAATTCTTTCCCTGGAAAAGAATTTGCTTGGCCGCTTCGTTACTTTACTGTAGTATGGTCTCAGAGTTGGTATATTTAAGTAGTGGGTGTGGGGGGTGAAGCCCCCCCCCCCCACTTAATGTAATGTTTAAAGTGTTTTATATTATTTTATTTTTTTTTTGTAACAGCGTTTTTTTTTTCCTAGGAAAAAAAATCGCTGTTCTGACAGTTCGAAATTGTAAGCTTTCACTTACATAGGGTCAATTAATCACCATTCACTTTTTTAAGCATTCAGTGATCTAATATAGACCTGAATAACACAGTCAATACAGTCACAACTGCTGAATCCTACTCAAATGAACTCTACAAGCACCTGTATGAGTGCATGGATCATGCTATCCCTAATAAAACCAAGAACGCTATCCTCCAAAAAAGGAAGCCAATCTGGTGGTCCCCTGCCATTAACAAACTCCACAACAGAAGGAAGAAACTGTTGCAAAAGAGAGTAAAAACCTTGGAATGGAGGAGCTCATTGATGGGCCTCAGTAAAAACTAACATCCCTCATAAATTCCTCCAAAGCTAATTTTGAAAGTAAAATTGCCACGAATTCCAAAGACAAACACAAGGTATTCTTTAGTTTTGTCAAGAATCTCCATGGCAACACCCAGATCTGCACTGAGCTACAACAGAAGGGCACAAAATATACAGAGCCAACTGATATTGCCAACATATTGGCAGATAGGTTCAGCGCAAACATTACTCCCCCTCACCCCCCAAAGGGCCTATAACTATACCAGATGGTTGTAAGGCCATGGTAATCACAAACACACAGGTAAAAATGGCACTCTCTAAAGCTAAAAACACAGCATCCATGGGTCCAGACAACATTCCAGGCTGCATCCTACATGAACTCCAAAATGAACTAGCCCCCCACCTAAAATCCATGTTCAGTCAAAGCCTCACTACAGGCTATGTGCCCACAGAATGGCGCACAGCAACAGTTATCCCACTCCACAAAGGATGAACCACAACAGACTATATTACTATAGAACTATAGACCTATTAGCCTGACAAGCCTGGTCTGCAAGGCCATGGAGCCTGTCATCATGGAACTCATAAACAAAGACATTGGTAACCTCCAAATTCTGGATGCTACCCAATTCATATTTGTAAAAGGTAAGTGATGTCTCCTAAACCTGGTAGACTTCTTTGAAACAGTTATTATGGCCATAGACGAGGGCAAGGTGGTCCACACAGCCTACCTGGACCTCGCTAAAGCCTTCAACACTATCCCTCTTCAGGAATCATAGATAAACTCATCAACCTTAACATAAACCCTTACGTCATGAGATGGGTGGCCAACTGGCTCATGCACAGAACCCACACATAAGAGTTGCAGACTCCAGATCCGACTCCAAACCAGTGATAAGTGGAGTACCCCAGGGTTCACTCTTGGGACCCCTGCTGTTTGGTATATACTTCTCTGAAGTGCAAGTGAACAACAAGGGTCTGTGGCTAACAAAGTTTGCAGATGAATGCAAACTGGGTGCCATTATCGATTCCCCTACTGACTTAGACATCCTGCAAAAGGGGCTCACCGAGGCAGACACCTGGTGTTAACATCATGGCCTCAAGCTAAATGCCAAAAAGTGCATTGTTATTCCTTTTGGTAAAAATATGGTACCCATGAATTACCAAATAGGGGGACATTCACTTAACACAGAAAGTGTAATTAGAGACCTTGGGACCCAAGTGGATAGTAACCTCTCCTTTGATAGCCACATTGCAACAGTGGTCGGAAAATCTTTCTACGTGGCCCACCTAATCACAAAAGGGTTCGCATCTAGGAATAAGGAAGTCATCATTCCCCTCTACTCATCACTTATCAGACCCCTCATAAAATACAATGCCTCATTTGGGATGTACCTCACAAGACACCTACAACAACTTGAGAGGCCCCAAAACTACCTCGCCAAGAGGACTGCTGGCCTCAAGTAATTGGCTCAAGAAATTCAAACTCTACTCTGTCACATACTGCTTACTCTGAGGAGACCTCTGTCTGAGATACAAAGCTATGTCAAACCCAGAATTGCTGTACATGCTCCACTTGAAGAAATGCCAATCTCCCCGAGCCACACCACAACAATAAATAGGACATGTTGGAGTGATAGATTCTTGTCCCAGAGACTTCCCATGCTCTGGAACAAAATTCCCATCCACATCAAGCAGAGCTCATCACTAGCATTATGCAAGACAAAACTTTTTAAGTGGATGGGTGAAAGGAAGTTCACCCCTGGGATTATGTCTGGGGCAGTGCTCAATAGAGGGGCAGGAATTTAACAATACATGGGTGTCAGAAACCAATACACTGCTGGCTAGGCTTGCTTTGGCCCTCGGACCAATAGCCCAGTACCTACCTATGAACCTATGAATTCTGACATTCATGTATTTCTGATAAGTCTTATACTGGGTATTTATACTTTTTGACATATGGCACTCTGGGAAACAATGTTTAACACAACATTATTA
Organism: Protopterus annectens; assembly: GCF_019279795.1. Taxonomy (NCBI): domain Eukaryota; kingdom Metazoa; phylum Chordata; order Ceratodontiformes; family Protopteridae; genus Protopterus; species Protopterus annectens. Next base: position 1,348,677,835 of record NC_056733.1, on the reverse strand, counting down.
TTCAGAGATCAAATCTTGGTGCATGGAACATTTCATATAGTTAATCTAATTTTTTAACACCCCACAATCTTTGTCAGATGAGCCACATTAATTTAATACTTTCAGAGCCATAGTTGCTTAAAAGATAATAAAGCCATGTGCAAAAAATATACACATTTATAGACTGATAGCACCAAATAGCAAAGTAAACACAACAGTCTGGGATTTTTCATTTAATTAACAACTACTGACACTTTTATTGATATATACCCTGTAGATCATTTGTAATATGCTAATTTGTACCAACAATACACATTTTGAAATAGTAACAGGTGACATTCTATTCCTTTCTATTTATTTTCCGAGAATACTGAAACCTGTTTATCTACAGTTGGCAGTGTTTACATGGTCAGAGCACTGTTTACCAATGGGCAGCTCTGCTTAGCTGGGCTACTAATTGCTTATCATTCATATTTAAGTAATGCTTACATCCAGTAAGCATAACTGTGCACTGCTTAGCATTGCTCAATTTTTATTTTGTAGACTATCAGCTTTATGGGTTTGTTCATCATTACTGACATATTATAATTTTATGTTTACCTTCACTGACATCCCCCTATGTGCCTTTATTACATTTATTCTTGTGTTACTATACTGTATGGGGCACTTGTGTTTATAAGGGGTTTCACATCATTTCTGGACTGACACCACATTTTTGGACCTGATACACTACCCTGGGTGATAAATATTATCTAATAGCTCATTTATTAAAACATATTACTTTCACAACTGCTTTCACATGTAGAAGTGAACAGACCTCACTGGGGCTTGAACCGTGAATGCCTGCATGCAAAGTGGAAGCTCTAACCACCACACTTTTTCGGCTTACTCATTTTACACATATATTTCTATTTAGCTTCTTTGGATATTTCAGCTACGCTAAGCACAGCTGCACAACACATACACCCGCTCAGCTATGCTTAAACTTTACTTGGGTTAATAAAAAAAAGAGAATTTAACTTCTTTTCTCACTTTAGGGATATGCACATACCGCCAACCTCTTTAAGCATGAAATCTGGACAAAGCCAGATGTAATAGGGGAACAACAGCACAAAACTAGGGATGATGTTAACACTTTAAAAGTGCATAGGATAATGGGTTTTGCATTAACATGTATTTTTTGAGGTGTTTGAAGTGTGGACACTCAAGCATGTCACTGATAACTTAATACATTTACTTTTTTTTTTTTTTTTATTCAACATTTGTTGACCAGGAAAGTCCGACTAGGACGGAGCCTATTTTCAGCAGAGACCCAGGGAGACAAGCTCTATATGCTTGTCTGTGGAATGCATTCTGCAGATATCTGCAGAGTTGTGCAGTATATCCGCATACAACTCTTTTTATTTACTTTTAACAGTGCCGTAATGCCACTTTCTGAGTGAAGGGGGCATGTTACATGTGCGGGCACTGCTGTAACACTCCCCCTGTACTTGTTTACAAATCATGTCTGTGTAGGTGTGACAGCAGTGTGCCTTCCTGAATATGTAGGGTGCGCTGCTGTGCTGTACAGACACGATCCATTCCGTGCAAAAATAGTTTATTCTTGCACGGAAGTGTATTGAATCCCGGGGAATGTATTTAGTATTACAAGTGGCACTACATGTGAAGGGATATTCAAATCCCATAATTGGATGCCAAAAGAAGCTGCTTGTGTCAATAACAGAACAGGCTTTACATCTACCACATCTAAAAGTTCCTATCTTTGTTATCATACATTCTTTGGGGTACCCATCCTTCATGCACAACAACCTTTTGATGTTCTTTTTATTTTTAAAAATAAATCTTGGTGTGTCTCCCACTATGTCTTTTAATTTTTCATCCTGTGTCAATATCGGCCAGTACTTCTTTATGATACTACATATCTGTGTCATATCATTACTATATGTAAACATGAAACCAAGCGTTTTCTGTTTATTAGGCTTCTCATTTTGTTCTTTTTGTTCCAATTGTAATGTTTTCTTAGAAAAATATGGTTGCCCTTTGCCTTTCTTAAGGTCCGTGATTTATCTGATCTTAATGTGATGTCCTTGCTGGTATAGCCTCTGTCTGTAGATGGCTTTCTAAGTTAGCCTTCTCGCTCTCATAGTCAGTATCCCAAGTTCACAGTTTTGAGATATGCATGGTCTCATTCTCCATAATATTCTTGAACACATATCTGGGGTGCATACTGTTCTTTATTTATTTATTTATGTAGGTCCATTTTCAATGAAGGCCTGGGGAGAAAAGCTCCACAGTTAAAATAAACACTCAGTAGTTACATTGGATTACATAGCGAATAACAAATTGATTAACATAGCAATTAATTACAAACATATTTACAGATGAAGAACATAGTACATCAGTAAACAACTAGAATCTTTATCTGCGAAGTACATAACAGACATTAACAAATGTTACAATAAGAAGTTCCTGCTGTATAATAAGTACTAGGCTTATGAGCATCTGAGCTTGCTATAATCAAGGTAGTTAGTGGGGTGGAAAGAAAGATAGTGGTTGGATGGGGTGGGTGATATTAGAGTGGGAGTTGCAAGGGCATAGCCAGCATGTTTTTAGGTGTGCTTTTAGTAAAGGTTTGAAGTGGGTGCATGATTGTACAGAGGTAATTGTGGGTGGGAGGGAGTTCCATAATTTGGCTATGGTGCAAGAGAATAGTGCTTCACCAGCAGAGTTATTGGCTTTAGTGATCTTCAAGTATTGTTTGTTGCTGGATCTTAGTGGTCTGGTGGTGCGATAAGGTTGGAGTAGATTCTGGAGGGATGGGACATTTAGTGGATGATTTACTAGTTTGTGGGCGAGCGAGAGTTGATACCATTGAAGGAGGTGAGGGAGTTCAAGCCAGCCCAGTTCAGCAAGTGAGAGACAGTGGTGACTACGGTAGGATGCCCCTGTGGTGAATTTGGTGATTTTGTTGTAGCAGGTCTCTAGCTTGTTTGGATTGCATTGCCTTAAGTTGGTATATATTGGAGAGACATAAAGTAGGGTGGAGATAAGGTGGGAATTTCCTATTGAAATCTTTGCTGCTTTGGTGAGAAGTTGCTTATTTCTGTATAATGCTTCTAGTTTTTTGTGGACTTTTTTTATGGTCATGGATATGTGAATGTCAAATTTTAGTTTATTGTCTATTTCCACTCCTAGCAATTTGGTGTGTTCAGTTGGGTATATAGTGGTGTTGTCTTTTGCTGTGATGTTAAAGTGAGAGTTGTTTTGAGTATGTTTGGTGGGTTGGAAGATGAGTAGTTTAGTTTTGTTTGGGTTGAGAATTAATTGGGCATCGGATAACCAAGTTTCAACAGAGGAAAAGGCTTCCTGTGTGACTTTTTGCAGTTTGGGTAGGGACTGGGTTGAGCAGATGATGGTTGAGCCATCTGCTTATTGTATGTGTGCCATGTTTGGTGGCAGAGGCTAGATTATTGGTGAAAACAGAGAAGAGCAGGGGTCCAAGGATTCTTGTGTAAGTAATTACTCCTCCATATTTCTTTCCTGTGGATCAATGTCTGTATTCCTGATCTTTGATCCAACATCACCTTTACATCCAAGAAGGCAATGCTTTCTTTCGAGGGGTTGCCTGTAAACCTGAGAAAGTGGGTAGTGATATTCAAATATTCAACAAATAACACTAGCTACTGGTCATCACCCTTCCAAAGGATAAAGATGTCATCCACAAAACATCCATAAAAGATCAGGTGTCCAAACCAGGGATTACTATCATTAAGCACTTTTTATTTTTTCCATTTCGCTAAGACCAAATTAGAGTAACTATTGGCACAGGGGGTGCCCATTGCTACCCCCCAGCATTGCCAGTTAAACTCCTTCCAATAAGCAAAGACATTGGTCTCTAAAATCAGTTCTAGCTTTGAGCATATTAATTCAATATTCATGTTTGTGCCTCTTGGGACTGCAAAATTCCTAATAGCTTCTACTCCATAAGCATTGGGGATAACTGTGAAATGGCTCATATGTCCATCATTACTAATAGCAAATTGGAATTATCATTTGTTATATTCATGGTGGAGTACAGCATGTCTAAAAAAACTTCCTGTATCTTTTAGGGCTGTAGTGGAATTGGGCAATAGTTTTTTCAATTCATGGAGAAACATGGAGAAATCATTACTTGCACAAGAACAGTATGCACCCTAGATCTGTGTTCAAGAATATTATGGAGAATCAGACCATGCATATCTCAAGACTGTGTATTAGGGATACTGACTATGAGTGCAAGAAGGCTAACTTAGAAACCCATCTACAGGAGAGAGGCTATACCAGCAAGGACATCACATTAAAATCAGATAGGTCACGAACCTTAAGGAAAGGCAAAGGGTAACCATATTTTTCTAAGAAAACATTACAATTGGAACAAAAAGAACAAGATGAGGACCCTAATAAACATAAAATGCTTGGTTTCATGCTTACATATAGTAATGATTTGACACAGAAAATTACGATCCCTCATAAAAAACACCACAGGGAGAGAAAAAGAAAAGCAAACAAATCCAAGACAGTAAAAAGACACAGTTCAGTTGCACAAGGGAAAGTTGTTAAGAGGACTTTTAAATGTTTGTAAAAACACAAATGAAAAAAAATACACTGAACACAACGCCTATATCCAATATCCGGCCCACAGGTTCAGTGCAAACCCTCCCCCAGAGCCAGCAGCCTCAGGCCTCCCCAAGGCAGAGGGCTGCCAGAGTGCAACCTCAGAGGGCTAAAAGCTGCTCTGATGCCCACAGGTAAAAAGATCAAAACATGGGATCAGATGGCATGGCAGGCTGAACCCCATCAGGAACTACCCACTCAAAAAATCCTCAAACTACTCAGCAGCCCTCACATCCACACCACACTCACCAGATCACACATACAGGTCCCAAATAATCCCACTGGTACACCCTGGGGGACTTGGAAACTATGGACCCCCTATAAACTGGAATCCCCCAATCTGAAGCTATCAAGAGGATCATCTGGATGGAGCTCAAAACAAAGACATTGGGGACAAACAGACACTAGACCCACATTACAGTTCCTACAGACACTAGATTCCACCCAGTTCGCTTTGCCTTTTCTGCCTTTCCTTCTGGCTCAAAGCACACAGTCCAAAGCCATAGATGAAGGGAAGGTAGTCCACACAGCAAGGCTGACCTTGACCTTGCAAAGGCATTTGACACCATCATCATCATAGAGCTAATATCCTTAAATATACACCCCTAATAGTCAAGCATGCAAAAAAATAAAAAGACAGAACCCAGAGAGTGAGAGGAGAGAGGAGAGCCAGTCAGACTCGAAACCGGCCACAAGTGGGCATCCCACAGGGTTCTGTCCTGGGACCACTCTTGTTTTATATACTTTTTTCCGGAGGAGGCAACGGAAGGAAGACTATTCACCAAGTTTGCAGATGACTGCTTGAAACTGCCGCCATAACACTCTCCAGCTGACACAAACATCCATCAAAAAAATCTCACACAGAGACAGATAACTGGTGCCAGCACCATGGTTTAAATATAAGCCAAAAAAAAAAAATAGTCATACCTTAAAAAAAAAAAATGTGCCACAACCACATAGGCGAAAAAAACCCATTGCAGAGAGAGGTAAAGGGGAGGGACCTGGGGACAAGTTGATAGTAAATCTCCCTTTAAAAACCACATGCCAAAGTGATTAGAAAGACCTTCTACATAGCCCATCTCATCACAAAGGGTTTCACATCTAGATCAAGAGATGTTCTTTATTCATCCCTCCATCATCCCATCATAGAATACAATGCCCCTACCTTACCCCGACACCTGCAGCAATTAGAAAAAAGACCCCAAAAGTATCACCAAGGGGGGAATCAGGTCTCAAATGATGCAAGGCTGGCACGGCCTCAAAACGCCCAGCTCTACTCAAACGCATACCGCCTACTTTGAGGCGACCTATGCTGCCTGACATAAGCTATGTCCATACAAGAATTAATAATCCAGAACCTCTACCCATAATAAAAAATCTAAACCTCAAATCCCTTGAGGAGCCACACGCACAGAAGAAAATAGACAGACAAAAATGAAGGACAGGGTGTAGGACAGGTTCATAACTCTCTGGAATAGAATTCTTCCTGAATTTCAGTGAGGCAGACCACCGGCTCTCATCAAGAAGATCTCCGATAGAAGAATCTGATAGGTGGTGGGGGTTTTGGATTACCTTACCCCCCTGTCACTATTAGACAGAGGCACAGTAAACTAAAAACAAAAAGGGCACAGTATACTCAAATCAAGGGGTGGCGTGAAAGTTACAGAAGAATCGGTTAGGCTTAAAATTGCCCCAGGGCAGATAGCCTAGTATGAACCTATGAACCTATGAACAGATATGTAGTATCATAAAGAAGTACTGGCTGGTATTGACACAGGATGAAAACTTAAAAGATATAGTGGGAGACACATCAAGATTTACTTTTAAAAATAAAAAGAACAAAATGATTCCACCAAAGCTGTATCCTCCAAATCCCCCCAAAAAACTAAACTATTATTGTTTACCCCCACAAAGAAGTCCCCTTCATTCAGTTTCATACTTACATCTAATAATGGTACTGAAATTGCTCCCAACACTACCACTAAACTCTTGGGTATAACAACAGATAATAATGTTAACTTTGACACACACATTAATTTAACTATTAAATAATCAATTAATAGAAAACTTGGTTTCCTTTATAGACTCAAAACATTTCTCACAGCCTCAGCCAAGATTACTATTGCTCAAACTCACCTAATTTCCATCCTTCTCTACACCTCCCCCATTTATACAAACCTATGCAAAAGCATTTTAAATAAACTGGCAACCTCTTATAACAACATAGCCAGATTTTCCACCGGTGCCCCATTTCGAACCCACCATTGCCAAAATCTTAAACTTCTAGGATGGCTGGAAATACAAAACCAGCTACTTTTCCAGCAACTCACTGTTATCCACAAGATCTTACATCATCCCATAAATACTCCTATACTCTGTAACCTCCTCAGTTCTTATAAAACCTTCCTACCCTAGTCACCTTAAAATCCAGCAACAAATCCAGGGACTGCCTGTTTTCTAACTCTGTTGGTAAAACTTGGAACAAGCTTCCAACTGTATTAACATCTATTACATCCACCCATCTTTTCAAGTACCAATTAAGAATTTTCTTAAAATCCCAATGGCTTTGCCCATGCACCAATCCAGATTGATACTATCTCCTCTTGCCTTAATGCTTTAACAACTAAATCTTTTATATCTGATACTGTTCTCTCCTCTAAAATATATATAAGTTGTTCTCTTTATGCCCATTACTGCGCTGTGTAAATTCATGGACACAAAATGTTAACTGACTCATGCTTATAATGTCTCGGCTAATTGTTGCATCAAATGTCCGGAGGAGAAGGTCTTCTATGTGTAACTTTATATCTTATTGCTGCTGAAATAACATTTGTAAATGAATGCATATTTATCTAATTGTTTTCATTTTTGTACTGTCTGTATAATTATTTTTTTCTCTGGGCTTTTCTCCTCGGGCCTCTACTGAAAATGGACATATATCTAGTTAGACTAGCCTGGTCAACAAATGTAAAATAAAAATAAGTAAATAAAAACATCAAAAGGTTGTGTGCATGAAGGATGCGTACCCCAAAGAATGTACAATAACAAAGAGAGGAACTTTTAGATGTGATAGATGTAAAGTCTGTTCTGTTATTGACACAAGCAACTTCTTTCGACATCCAATTTCAGGATTTGAATATCGCTTCACATGTAGTGTCATGTGTAACACTAACCACATTGTCTAGCTAGCTACCTGTTTGAAATGCCCTGCTTACTATGTAGGAAAAATGGACTAACAATTTAAAGATAGGATTTTATGCCACCTGAGAGATGTTCACCATAAGGATCAGAAAAATGCTCTGGCCAGCCATATTATCCTACATTCATCACACTCCTTTAATTTTAAGGCTATTGATTGTGTTACAGAGGCAGAGACATTAGTAATTGGACAGAAATCAGTGAATTTAACTGGATTATCAATCTTAGAGCTGATCACCCACCAGGCTTGAATGCGGTAGTTCCTCTCAAGCCCATTCTGAAAGGGAGATGAATCTCTATTCAATAATGTAGAGGCATGTCATTTATGGACTCATTTAATTGGATAAGAACTGACTGGATGAAAAGAAGGTGTTGGCTTGAAAGCAGGTCACTGACTGGTGAATCTACTTTTATTCATGAAAAATGAAGCCTAAATAATTACGATCTGAAGAAGGCTAAAGCCAAAAGCACTTATCATTTAGAAAGAGGGCTTCTCTAACTTTTAAGGTTTTTATTGGTTCATTAAAGTTTATTGTTTTTAATTTTACTCTGTGGTGGTGTGTATTGGCTCTTATCTTCCATGCTTTCAATATTAACTTCGAAACCACCTTTGGTGGTTACAAGTCTTTTTGTTTTCTTATATTCCAAAATCAGATATTAAGAAAAGTATAACATACATCTAAATAAACTGACTTTTAACTAAAATCGCTTTCAGCTAACTAATGCAATAAAGCGTTTGTCAGGTCTATGGCAAGAACTAAAATCATATACATAAAGAAATAAGTAAAAAAAAGCTAACTAGATAGATACAAGAAAAGACACACAAAGCTATCTAACCATAAACATTATCTAATTAAAACACTATAAATCTATATTTGTGTAATACTATCTAATAAGCATACATCCATATGCATCAATGTGCTTAAAAACTAAGTTATTTTTAGTTTTGGAAATTATTGTGACTGAGCTCATCAACAAAGTTTTTAGATTACTAGTTTTTCTGTTTTTTTTTCATCATTTAATACTCCATAAAACTTAACCAAAACAATTGGAGATTACACATGACCAAGAACGTAAACTGAGCCTACACTTCTAAATCATCTCTCCGAGCAGGAATAGGTTTCTAGACGTCTTATGCAGAAGTTACATTTACTTTCCCCAAACAGTGAGGCTGTGTCTGACTTCATCAGTCCTCCTTTCTAAACTTCATTTCAGTCAGATCAAGATATACTAACCTTTCAAAACATACATTCAATATATTCCAAGCATCTTAACACCATAAGAGAGCAAGACTTGCCTCAAGTTGGGAGGGTGGCTTAATGGTGGAGGTGTTTCCCTTACAAACACAAGGTGCAGGGTTTGAGTCTCACAAGGGATAATTGGCTAGGCTTAAAATGGCTTGTAAGGGCAGTTAGCGTCATACTAATCTATGAACCTAAATCTACCTTTCTATATACATCCCTCCTAAAAACAACTAAATGGGCATCTCTGAAAGAGACACCTTCCTAATTTAATCAAGAACATAAAAAATTTCCAGAATAACTAGCCATGTTGTTACCATGTTAGTCACATGTATAGTACCAAATGAGTCATTACACATTGTACCATGGAGTTTCAACCAGACCAAACACATCAAAGTTTCCACAAGCTGTAAGAAATAATGTACTTTTTGCAAGACAGCAAGCCCCTACTGCACCCCACATGTGTGAGGCTTTGTCCAACCACAGCACTTACTGGTATATATTAACTTCATGGTCACATAACTATGGAAAAAAGAGGAAAGCCCAAGAACTCTGAATCACTGCCTGTGCACATACAGAAACTGTTCCTTTAGTGATTTCCAATGGACAACAAAAATCAATAAATTACAAACTAGCTTATTTTATATCTAGCCAATAGTAGAAAAGTTATTACCTTCATCAAATGCTGTGTATTTTCAAGTCCAAAATCTAATAAAACCTTTGTTGATGCAATGCATTCACTCCAGATAGCTACAATATGGAGAGTACTTCCTCCCACAGTACAAAAGTGGAACCCCCAGTTAAATACATTGATCTGTCTTATCCTTTAGAATAAATAACTTTCTTCTGTGGTACCACATAATTATTCTAGATGTAGTGTGGTAATGCATAATCTCTTTACTCATCTTCTTTCTTGTAACTTACATGTTTCTGTAATAATGACTCCTTGCCTTTGGTGTTTACAAAAATTATTCTCTTTATCCTTCCCCTCTTTTTTAATTACATCTCTTCTTCACTCCTGTAACTATATTTCATCTCAAGTTTTTATTGCAGTTCTGCTTTTCATCATTTACCAACTCACTGAGGCCTGTTCTGTAATACCACTAGCCCAAACCCTATGCTCTCACTCACAAGCACTGATCCTCTGTGCCTGTCAATCATTCTGGTGATGGTATCTACTCTCATCATAAAATGTTTGTGTGTGTGTGTGTGTGCTCGTAGTTTGACCTTAATCACCATTCTAGTGCAGAGACACTTGTTGGTCCAGCAGTTATAACACCAGCACAGCATGCTGGTGGTCTTGGGTTTGATTCCCAAATGAGAGTCAATATCATCTTTTCACTTCTATACTTCATAAACGCTGCACTAATTCATTCATTTCTCTCACTCAACCCACATATCCAATTCAGATTTTGGTTGTTAAATCATATTGTGTTAAGAATGATCTATGGATTATATGGATTTTCAATAGATGTTACTCCCCGGGATTCAGGAAGCCGTTTTTTCCATGCAGGAACAGTGTAGGAGCTCCTGCACAGAAAATGGCTGCCGAGCGATTCAGGATAGTGCAGTTTTCACATGCACGAGTGGCCGTACACTGGTCCAGCATGGAAAACTGGCAAATATGCAAATCACCTCATTTGCTGGAGAAAACCAAGCAAATGAGGTGAATTAGCGATTCAACAAGCTGCCAGGTCTCTGTGCTAGAACATTTTCAGTGCAGAAATGTATTCAGAAAATAACTTGAGTACATTTCTTCAACTGACAAAACAGAGGCATGACAGCTCGTTAAAAAGCATGTTATATGTACATTAGACATGCCAATGGCCAAATATAAGGCAATTGGCATTACAAAATGATTAATAATTATGAAAATTAAACTTTTTTTTGGTGGAACTCAGCCGCTTAAGTGTAGGGCAGCAGTGCGCAAACAGGATCATGCCAAAAATAAAAAAAAAAAAAAAAAAAAAGGAAAGCTCAATTTTAAGTTACATCTGCATTTTGCCATTGTAGTCTATGGCATGCAGAATGTAAACAATACCAGGGAGCACTGGTTGTCAAGGGGAAAGGGTCCATTTTAGTGCAGTAACTAATGACCTACACATTGGGGTATGCAAATGAGGGGAGTTATACTGAATCACATATTTCTTCAAAGTGTCAGCTTGTACCTAACCGTGTAGGTACAGCAATAGAACAGTACAAGTCTAAGAGCTGGATGACTTCATAAGAGTGTGTGTCATGCTTGCTGTAAGCTCATTGGAGCTCCGTGGCCCATGTTTGCCCTTAGCTAAGCACAGCTAAGGAAGGGGGTGTGTCAGATGTGCCTGAGCATTGTGTACATAGCCTAAACGGGTGTGCGCGCCGCGCACTGGGTTTTAAACATAAACAAAAAAAAGAAGAAATGGCAGCACTGTTTACATTTCAGCACCGGGTATGCGCGGTGTGCCTTGGGGCTTAAATAGGGAGGAACTGGGAAGGGGAAACAGCAGTAGGAAGGCAATCAAGGAGAACTAGCATAGCTGGCAGGTGGAATGTATCAGAATCAGCCAATTACACAAGCAGCAGCCCAGCACGCTACTATAAACTATGCAAACTCCTTGCAGACTGTTTTTCCCACAAACTCTACATCCCCAGTGTACACAGACGGGGGATTTTTAACTGGCAAAACTAACTAAAAATGTTAGACGCTGCTGCTGTTTTAATCCATCAATATGTGCTAGAGACTGAGAGTGGTGAAGAGGAAAATGCTGGCAATCAACCGACAGTGAGGAGGAGGAGGAGAAGAGTGTACAGATCCAGATTAAACTACCAGGGCCTACATGAGCTGAAGATAGTGGAGCACTATAGAGGGACATTCTACAGCAACTCATCCAGCTGTGCCGTCCCCGCCTCGCACACAGAATCAACAGTGGGGAACCCATCCCAGTGGATACCAAGGTATGTGTAGACTTAAGAATACTGGCCACAGGTACCTTCCAAAGACCAACTGGGGATATCATGGGGGTCTCACAGGCATCAGATTCCAGGGTACTCCACCAGTTCTTGGATGCCATGTCAGCACATGTCAGTGAGCACATATATTTCCCCAGCAGCCATGAGGCATTGACCAGAAGTATGCTTCTCTTCCACCATATAGTAGAATACCCTGAGGTAGTTGGTGCTATAGACTGCATGCATATACACATCAAAGCACCACCTGGTGAGCAGGCTAAGGTCTACATAAACCGCAAGGGCTTCCCCTCCATCAACTGGCAGGTCGTGTGTGATGCCCAGGGCATTATCATGAACGTGTGTGCTGGCAACTCAAAACTCCCACATCTGACATTGCTCATAGCTGTATCAGGTGTTTGCCAGGGGGACATCTCATATGGCCATCTAGTGGGGGATGCTGGCTATGCACTGGAGCAATGGCTGATGACACTCATCAGAAATGCAAACTTACCCGAACAGGAACATGATAATGAGGCACACACACAATTCAGGATCATTGTAGAGCATGTGTTTTGGATGCTCAAGTCATGGTTCCACTACCTTGACATATCCGGTGGAGCCTTGTAGTACTCTCCAGTTGCTTGTACACATATGTTCATAGTATGTGCCATGCTACACAATATGATCCTACAGAAACAGCTGCAGCAGGAACAGCATGGGGGCAGGGCCACACAGCCCCCCACCATTGCCAAGGCCAGCACAGGCACAGAGGAACACAGAGGAGGAACTTCCTGAGCCTACCCCTGTAGGCAGAAGGAGGCATGCCCATTATGCCCAGGCCTTGGCAAAGAGGCAGCACATAGCAGCACACTGACACTGTAGGGAAACCAGAGACTGATACCTCTCTCTGACTTGCACATACAGAAAAAGGGATGCCAAACATGACACTACCTGTGCTTTACCATGTATGCGGAGTGTACTATGTGCATCCAACATATTCAGCCCTCCAGCACTGTCCTCAATGCTAGCCCACCAACAAGGTAAGTCACCCTTCCTATCAATTACTGAATGAAGTAGTATGTTCTGATAGATGTATGTATGGTATGGATGCAAGCATGCAAGGAAATTGGGTGGCTGAATGGGATAGCAGCAGACAGCTGACAGCTATATGGGACAGCAGGAAATCCATAACAAATACTGGTGTCAACATACTAGGCAGTACTACACAAGGTGACAACTCCCATCACAGTACATGTGATGGCCCAAATAACTGTGAGTGTCAATAGGGCAAACACATGGATGTCAGTGAGAGTCACATACCCACCACCAGCCTTACCCAACAGGACAGGTACAGATGACCATAAAGAAAGGCCGGGCTAAGGCCCACAAATGATAGCAATGGTGAACAAACACCTCCAGACCTATACAGACATACTACAACAGGTCAGGCAGTTGCATTTTAGATCTGAAGGGTAAGAAGACTGAAACTGAAATTTATACCATTAAAATCTAACATGTGTACTCTACTGATATGCCTCCTGTCTGCATGATAAGTCACAATACAGTATATAATGGTAGCCAGCAGAGTAACCAGAATACCATACAGTCATTGCAGATATTTAAAGTCCTCAGATGTGCACCCCCCCCCCCCACAATCCCATGTAGAAATGCAGTAACATGTAAGTTTGAGGAGTAATATTACTGGAGCACAGATTGCCAGAGACGTCCCAATCTACATTGTTGCATGTGTACAATATGCAGGGGTCAATGTGGTAAGTTTGTTGTGTGTTTAATATTGCCTGGAAGTGTTCAGCATGTGGTCCTGGATGGTTGTGTCTCAGTGGCCTAGGTACAGTATAGTGGTCGACAGGGCCATGTTCCAACAACTGCAGTGCCAACCAAACTGCTTCTCAGCTACACCCATGTCAGCAGTTGTACATACTCACTGTCCAGATGTCAATATCGGTCACTGTTGGAAAGCTGGACATGCCATGAATGGGGGCCCATACATAGAAACAGTACACAGGTGGAAGTAACATACACAGAGTGCATATAAAATAACTGTCAACTGCACACAACTTTGGAATTATACATAGAGGTTAGCATCACATTATTTGTCCCTCTAGTATGGAATACTGGTAGTCTGGCCATTCACTGGCAGACCACAAAAGTCACAGTTATAAAGTAATGACAGGCTCTGCCCATGTCCACACACAAGACAGCATAACGGGAATGTCCCAGGTATATCTGTGAGTCAGGTGCTAGTAGCTTCCATATCACACATGCATCCAGCTCACCCCACTATCAACCACAGGTTTATCACAGGTCCTATCCTTGCTGTAGGGAATGAATACAGCATGAACCCATCTCTGTATGGGAATACATACATGATGCTGCATGCTGAATAGGGGTCCTATGCAGGTGTATCCCTAGTTGTAAGCAGCAAACCGACCACATCCAGACTTGTGGATCAGTATGAACAGGAAGGATTGACAGGAACACCTCAACCACTTACCACTGTCACCCCAGGGTAATCCACTGGCTTGCAGCCTGGGAACATATGAGTGACAGAATCCACTGGGCTGCTACAGATGGCATGCAGCACTCACAAATGGCCTACAGTCCTCTGGCAAAGGCCCATGCTTCATCCATAGTGCCAATGTATGGAATATCAGGGGGTCCTAACTAACAACCTAACACAGTAAACAGAAAACAAAAACAAATGCAATGTCATGCTGACAAATGCTAGTAGCATGCCTCCCCATGTCCTACTGCAAGAACTGTGGACCAGGCTACAAATACTACTGGGTTAAAGGCCCAACTATAGGGACACCTTGGAGATATTATTTTTATAATGTTAGGAAGAGGAGAGAATAACAGAGGGGGTGTAGAAGCATGGATATCATGGAGTGTGTGAAGTCTGAAACTCTGATGTCTGTCCACACTGCCCCTGACTGCAAACCCATGAATGAATATTCACAAAACTGCTTGTAAACCACAATGTGAAGGTAAACTGACCAGATATATGCCTCTGGGATAACCTGGGTATATCTGTACAGCTGAGAGGTATGGCCCCAGCAGGATATGGCCATTCCGTTAAGTGGAGAAAAGCACAAGAAGGGGGTCCCCAGCCAGCATACTACCAAGGTGATGGACTATTTACACAGAACCAGCAATCTATTGTCTGTAGCTACGCCTCCACAATGGCAGGAGTGTGCCAGAATGTGTAGTCTATATGCCTCAGAATATTGGTCTCAGCTTCATTCATGTTGTATTTCCCTGGTAAGTAACTGTGAGCAAAGAATGATCTCTGTCAGTAGTTGATGACATGATTCATCACAGTGTAAACAGTACAAATGTTAGAAAATCTATGCTACAACCAATCATGTTACACAAGCAGTACAGACAACAATAGTTAGAGTATCCCCAGTATGTTGCGCCCATTGTTTCTCCATATTGGCAACCTATCTACAGATATCCTGCAGAAACAGGTTGCTAGGTGTAGCTGTACCACACAAAACCCTCAACTGGAATCCAACTGTCCCTGGAATGGCTGCACACACTCACTATAGAAGGTCATACTGGGCATGCTCCTACACTTAGAGAAATGAAGCCCATGTCTGACAACACAGTGGACTATAGATATCTGTTATTCACAGATGTCTGTGCACACACACCAAATTGTACACCATTCATACTGCACACACACACACACACACACACACACACACACACACACACACACACACACACAAACACACACACACACACACACACACACACACACACGCACACACACACATACATTGGATAGGAATACTCACACATATCTAAGGCCAACATAATATGTCAAACATACACACACAGAGATGTGGGGAAGAGAGAGAGAGACAGACAGCAGCAGAGAGAATCCCATTATGAGACCTTTCCCATCCAGTACACATCCCATTGGCCTATATCACATGATGTGCTGATGCCATTCACGTATAAATTCCTTTTGTTAGCCCTCAGCCCTAAAGTCTGAGTGGCGCTTGTGATAACTGTGTAACACTATAGAACAAATAAGTATTCATGTTGCATTTGTAATTTCAGTCCTGTCAAATGTAAAGTTGTGTGTGAGTGTGTGTGTGTTTCTAGATGAATGTGTTTGAGGCCATTCACACTCAGTACACTTCCCATTGCCCTACTTTAGCACTCCTGCTGATGTCCGTCACCCTAAAATAACCCTCTGGGCAGCTTGCCATCCTAATAAGCTCCATGGCACTCACAATAACTGCATAATACTATCGTGTAGCAAGCTAGTTAGGTAGGAGTTCTAATCCCAGTCCTGAAAACAGTGAAAATGTGTGTGTTTGTGTGAGAGTGTGTGTGTCTTTGTAGAGATGTGATTTTGAGGCCATTCACACTCACTACACTTCCCTTACCCCTCCTTTAGCACTGCTGCTTATGTCACTCACCTTCAAAGATACCTTTGGACAGCTCTCAAATATATAAGCTCTGTGGCACTTGTGATAACTGTGTAATACTGTAATATAACAAGCAAGTTAGTTAGGAGTTCTAATCCCGGTTCTGGCAACCATAAAAATGTGTGTATTTGTGTAAGAGAATGTTTGTGTGTCATTATAGAGACATGATTTTGAGGCCATTCACAATCACTACACTTCCCTTACCCCTCCTTTAGGACTGCTGCTGATGTCACTCACCTTCAAAGATACCTTTGGACAGCTGTCCACCATATAAGCTCTGTGGTGCTTGCAATAACTGTACAATACAATAGTGTAGTGAGCTAGCAAGGCAAGAGCTCTAATCCCAATCCTACCAACTGTGAAAATGTGTGTGTTTGTGTGAGAGAGTGTGTGCATGTGTGTGTCTTTGTAGAAACCTTTGTCAACAGACACACATCAGTCATGAAGGTATTTTGACTATTAGAACCCTCATGGAACTGGTTTTAGACACCAATATTATTGTATTTGAGGAACACCTCTTCAAACAATGTAAGGGGGTGGCAATGGGGGCCATTTGTGCCCTCATTTTTGCTAATATTATTTTAGCATTTTGGGAAATAGAATTTGTCTTTAGCAGTAATTTTGCAAAACATTGGAAATATTATGGTCATTATTTGGATGACATAATTATTTTATGGAATGGTGATGAAGAAGAATTAGAAAGATTTCTGGCCTTCATCAAGGACAGTACTGATTTTCTGGATTTCACCCACACAATAGGTTATGAGGCAATAAACTACTTGGATATCACCATTAGTAAAGATAGAGATGCAGAGGGCTTTAAAACAACTATTTTTGGAAAGCCCACTTATTCCAACACCCTTTTACATTTTGACAGCTTTCCCCCATTACACCAGAAAAAAATCTTTGGTAAAAGGCAGAGTGTTCGGCTAGCAAGGATGATATCTGCGTGGGATGATTTTTTACATCAAATTCATGTGTTGAAGGGGATGCTTATACAAAGAGGTTATCCCCACATTTTTGTAGATAACATTTTACAAGAGGTTGTTGATAAGAGGCAAAAGGGTCATTTTTTACCACTGCTTGGAAAGGGAAGTTACATACATGATAAAGTGCCAAAGTTGGAAGGCACTGCTTTTAAAAAATCAGCTATGTTTAGTTACAGTAAGCAATTTTCAGGTATCAGTAAAATTATACAGCATAAATGGAATTTGTTCAACACTAGTAAAGATTATGTGGATCTAGTGGGGACATCACCAAAGATTATATATAAAAAGGATATCACTTTCAAAAATATGTTAGAGAGAACACACAAAATGGGTGTATACTGAAATGGGTGGTATGACAAAATGTGGCTTTTGCTTACAATGTAAATTTATTATTGAGGGCACTGAGGTAGCAGTACCAAATTATGGTAAGCATGTCCTCAGGAAGAAATTTTCATAGATTCATAGGTTCATAGGTAGGTACTAGGCTATCAGCCCAAGGGCTTATGCAAGCCTAGCCAACAAGGTTCCCTGGCTTACGCCACCCAAGAAAGTTATTTTCCTGTGCCACTGATGAGCAGAGACACAGAAGTGATCACTGGGGTGTATTTCCTATTTCCCGTCCACTCATCAAGATTTTTATTGAAGAGTGCTAATGAAGAACTTTGCTTGACTTAGATGGGTAGCCTGTTCCAGAGGATGGGAAGTCTCTGGGATAGGAATCTATCCCTCCAGCATGTCCTGTTTATTGTGGTGACAAGGTTTAGGTCCCTAGAGCATGTAGCTCAGAGGGATTGGGATTTTTTTTAGGTGTAGCATGTCCAACAGCTCTGGGTTTGACATAGCTTTATATGTTAGGCAGAGATCACCTCTGAGTAGGCGATATGCTATGGAGTAAAGCTGGAGTTTTTTGAGGCAGTCAGTGTACGGCATTTGTTTGGGTCCAGTAATCCTCTTTGTGTAGTACTTCTGTGGCCTTTCCAGCTGCCGCAGATGTCTTGTGAGGTACATTCCAAAACGGGCATTGTACTCTATAATGGGTCTAATGAGTGATGAGTAGAGGGTAACGATGACCTCTTTTTTCCTGGACGAGAACCATTTTATGATGAGGTGTGCCACATAGAAGGACTTCCTGACTACTGTGGTGATGTGACTATCAAAGGAGAGACTACTGTCCACCTGGGTCCCAAGGTCTCTTATCACGCATTCGGTGTTAAGTAGATTGCTGCCTATGTGGTAGTTCATGGGTATAGAGTTTTTACCAAAGGGGATGACACTGCACATTTTGGCATTGAGCTTGAGGCCATGGCTCTGACACCAGGCATCTGTCTCAGAGAGGCCCTTCTGTAGGATGTTCACATCATTTGGGGACTTGACTATGGCTCCTAGTTTTCAGTCTTCTGTGAACTTCATTAGCCGGAGGCCTTCTGTGTTAGCCTGTACTTCAGAGAAGTAGATACCAAACAGGAGCGGTCCCAGGACAGAACCCTGTGGTACTCCACTTGTCACTGGTTTGAGGTCAGATTTGGACTCTGCAACTTTTACAGTGTGGGTTCTGTCAGTGAGCCAGTTGACAGCCCATCTTGTGACGTAAGGATTTATGCCTAGTTTATTGAGTTTAGCTATAATTCCAGAATGGGGGATGGTAACGAAAGCATTGGCGAGGTCAAGACAGGCTGTGTGAACCACTTTACCCTCATCTACGGCTTTGTTGACTGCCTCAAAGAAGTCGATCAGATTCAGGAGGCATGATCTGCCTTTCACAAACCTGAACTGGGTGGGATCCAGAGTTTGGAGGTTACCAATGTCTTTGTTTATGAGTTCAATGATGATACGTTCCATGGCTTTGCAGTCCAGGCTCATCAGGCTAATAGGTCTATAGTTCCCGGCATCAGTGGTTGCTCACCCTTTGTGGAGTGGGATAACTGTTGCTGTGCACCATTCAGTGGGCAAAAAGCCTGATGCGAGGCTATTATTGAACATGGTGCTTAAGTGGGGAGCCAGTTCATTCTGAAGTTTGTGTAAAATGCAGCCTGGGGTGTTGTCCGGTCCCATGGATGCTGTGTTTTTGGCTTTAGAGAGTGCAGCTTTCACCTGTGTAGTTGTGATTACAGGGACTCTGCATTCTTCCTGTATAGATATAGGCCCTTTAGGGGGTGGGGGGGGGTAAAGTTAGCAAGGAACCTATCTGCCAGGATGTTGGCAATATCAGTTTGTTCTGTAATTTTCATGCCTTTGTGCTGTAACTCAAAGCAGATCTGGGTGTTGCCATTGATATTCTTGACATAGCTATAGAATGTTTTGTGGTTGTCCTTGGAATTAGTAGCAATTTTATTTTCGTAGCTAGCTTTGGAGGATCTTATAAGGGATCTCAGCTTCTTACTGAGGCTGACCAGGGAGCTCCTCCACTCATGGGATTTTTGTCTCTTTTGCAACAGTTTCTTCCTTCTGTTGTACAGTTTGTTTATGGCAGGGGACCACCAGATTGGCTTCCTTATTTGGAGGATAGCGTATTGGTTCTGTTTGGGATAACATGATCCATGCACTCATGTAGGTGCTTATAGAGCGCATTTGTGTAGGATTCAGCAGGTGTAACTGTATTGTCCATCTGCATGGGTGTCATGAAGTTCACTACTTCTGTCTTAAGAAGCATGAAGTTGGCTTTGGAGAAATTTCTTACTGTGGTTTCCTTAATGGGGGGTGGGGGTGGGATGTAGATATCAAGGGTGATTAGCTTATGGTCGGATCGGACCAACTAGGAGTTGACTTCAGGTGTGGAACACCGGTCACTCATGTTGGTAATGACTAGGTCTAGGATATTGTTGCCCCTGATGGGGGTGTGGATAAGTTGATCTAGGGCATTGGAGTTTATGAATTCCAGAAAGCGTTGCACTAAGGAGTTAGTACATGAGTAGTTTTCTCAGTTAATGGTGGGGTAGTTGAAGTCGCCCATTATTAGGGTGTTTGGTTGAACCCTAATATTTTCCAGTACATCAGGGAAAGAGGAGTGGGAATCCTGGGGCATGGTGGTAATTTATTCCTGTAGTAGTAATGCAGTAGTCTACCTTGCCCAGTGCACAAGGTGCCCAGGTTTTTACATAGGGAAGACTATTAATGCCCTTAGGAGCAGGGTCTATCAACATTTTTTACAACATCAATAGACAAGATATGAAAAATGCTTTGGCAGTACATGTTCACAAAAATGAGGGACACAGTTTCAAGTTTATGATTTTAGAGCAAGTAACATTGGGGGACAGAGGGGGTCGGCTCACTGATTTTTTAGAACTAAGAGAACTAAGGTGGCAAATTAGATCTAATGCCACTGAGCACCCAGGTTTAAACAGTACTATTTCTATAAGTTCTATCCTTAGGCTAAAAGCTGAAGGGTTTATGTAATTCAAGAGTTCTTAATATGTATGTTGAATGACATTGTTTTACTCTGAGTGTATATTTATTATGTAAGCTATATTCATGCATTTACAGTTTACTTTATGTTCTATATAAGTTGTGTGCATTTCTATAGGGGTATGTACCTTTTAGTTAATTGGTAACAAAGATTTTTCTAATTAAGTTAATTCAAATGGAGAGGTATAAGTAGGGTCAGTGGTTTGATGTATTTGTATTCTGAAGAAGTTTTCAATGAAAAATGAAAGTGCTCAATACATTTATTTTACTGGATTCTGGTGCAGCTCTTTATTTTATTTTTAATTGTTTGGAGTTTCTTTTGGTGCTTTGTAGAAACATGATTTTGAGGCCATTCACACTCATTACACTTCCCTTAGCCCTCCTTTAGCACTGCTGCTGATGTCACTCACCTTCAAAGATACCTTTGGACAGCTCTCTAACATATAAGCTCTGTGGTGCTTGTAATAACTGTGTGGTACTGTAATACAAATACTGCTTAGTTAGGCGTTCTAATCTCAGTACCAGCAATTCCAAATTTGTGCTTGTTTGTGTGAGAGTGTGTGTATATCTGCAGGTTGAAGTATTTTGTGTCCATACAGAGCCAGTACATTTCAAAGTGTAATACTTTACAATGACTGCTGATGTCACTCACCTTAGAGGTATGTTTGGACACTGATCTACCTATAAGCTCCGTGGCACATGTGATTCATGCATAACAATGTAGTAGCAATAACTACATAGGTAGGAGTTTGAATCTCATTCCTGGCAAGTTTGTGTGTGTGTGTCTATATATATATATATATATATATATATATATATATATATATATATATATATATATATATGTGTGTGTGTGTGTGTGTGTGTACATACCTTAAGTATGTTGGCCCTATTTACACCCAGTACACTTCTCAGTGCCCTACTTTAGCAGTCCTGAAGATATCATTCACCTTAGCAGTACCTGTTGGCAACCCAAACCATGTAAGGTCAGTGGTGTGTGTGGTAAATGCGTAACATTAAGATCTAAAAACATACTTAGATAGAAGTTCGAGTCTCACTCCTGGCAAATATAAATGTGTGTGTGGGGTAAAGTATTCTATGAAATCTTGCACCAACTACATCACCCAATGGCAGTATTTACAAGGGTTGGTGATGTTCCTCACCTTAGAAGTACCTTGGGACAAAATCCATCCTATAAGCTCCTTGGTATATGCAAAAATGCATAACCCTGTAGTAGCAATACATAGGTAGGGGTTCAAAACTCAGTACTTGCAAGTGTGTGTCATCAGTATCCTGTGTGGGTGTTGGTGTGATTGTGTAATAATAGGATCCATTGGGAGGGTGGGTTTTGCTAAATTATTATATTGATGACCTAGTATATGTCCCAATGTCTATATTACAAGGCCAACAGTTGTCAAACACCATAGAGGTTGGTGCAGACAATCCAGAGCCCTAAATGTGTAGTGCCATGTGCAATGACTATGTGACAATATGGAATAGGTAACAATATAGGTATCCGTTATAATACTCAGAGACCAGTTCCCACCCTGGAATCATACACAAACTCACTTGGCTAGACATCAACCACTATATCAGTAGTTCTTCTGCAAACTGCCTCACAGATAGTACCCACGGTGTGATTGCAGTGGACTCCATGTCAAACTGATGACCAGACATGACTGGTATCACACAGGGTATGGACCCATGTCCTCTCATGCTTGGGATCTACCCTTCTGAGGTGCAGGAGAACACAAAGACAACCTGGCTGAAAATGTTTACATACAGCAGTAAGGTGGTTGGTAGCATTCCTAATCCATGTGATGTTGACATCATGTACAAAGGCCACTTGACACCTATGACTGTTGTCAGAATCCTGGACATTACCCAATGCCAAGAGATGTGCCACCATTACCTTTGGGAACATCATGGCTCACATGAAGTAATACATTGGTGGTAGTCCACTGAACAATGACACTGTTATAACAGAATGGGGAACACAGGTTGACAGTCAGTGCCTGTTGACCACAATAATGCCACTGACATCAGAAAGTACTTAGATGTGTTACATCTCCTGTCTAAGTACATGTTATCTAGCAAGTAAAAGGACACGGTCACCCTGTACCATCCCCTCAGTAGCCCAATCAATGTGTACAGTGACCCTTTTGCCATGTTCTCCACTGGACACCTGCAGCAACTGTAAAGTCTGCAAACATATCCCACAAAGGGAATACCATATCTTATACACATGCCCTGTATGGACAGACTCCAATAACTCCAATGAATCCCCATATCATACTGACTATGTAGGTGCAATCACTACCTCAGTTACACAGCCATGTCTTACCAAACTAGGTCAGGAATGCTATATCTGAAAATACCAATCTATCCACACAACATGCCCCAGAGACCTCAAGCACACTTCCACATTTCAAAGGGCATGCATGTGGGACAGGTGCACAATCCAGACACTGTCCATGTTATGGAATGTAAATCACATACATGTGAAGCAGTGCACATCACTGGCCACCCACAATAGAAATCTGGATGAGTGGATGGGGAATACGATACCCACCCCTGGGGACCACTCCAGTAACTATACTTCTGAGCCACACTGGGGATTATTGTCATGTGGCCTGTTGCCAGAGTTTTCCCTGGGCTAGCCTTGTAGAGCCTTCAGGCCCATTCACCTACTGCACACCTATGAAGCAATGAACCTATAGAACTCAGTACTGGCAAGTGTGTGTGTGTGTGTGTGTGTGTGTGTGTGTGTGTGTGTGTGTGTGTGTGTGTGTGTGTGTGTGTGTGTATAGTAATCCCAGTGTGTTTGGTTGATGAATATCCCCTGTGGTTATTAGCAATCTGAGGTGTGTCCAAACCACAACATATACCATGCTCCACTCTACAACTGATGTTGTAAATCAACATATACCTATGTGCAACCCTCAGCCCTATAATCTGTGAGACATATGCAATCACTGTGTCACAGACCTGGGAAATCTATGCAGATACAGCTGTACCCTTCCTAAGACATGGTGGATGTGTTACCACGCTGCCATACCCATTGGTCTTGCTGCAGGGCCACATCCTGGTGACACACATATGCCTAGAACAGAAACAGGATACAGCAGGTGAGAACACATTCACTCAGCCCTTCACTTGTGAGGGGGGAGAGAGGGGTAAAGCTAGAACTGAATGTGTTGATAATACTGTGGCTAATATCTGTTGTCTCAGGATAGGTATTAGCATTGTGCAGTAAGTCACAACACTTGTGTTTAATGCTGTGGAGGTTGTTGATGTACCTATCAAAGGCTATTGTGATTGTCATCTGTGTCTGCTGCATGTCTGCCTACATAGATGCCTGTAGGGGATTGCAGGAGGGATCCCAAGTTGTGTTTGAGGCTAATAAGGGAGTTCAAGAGTTATGGGACACCACCTTTCTCTGCAACAATGTCCTCCTCTGTTGTACACTTTAGTAATGGCAAGGGACCATCACATTGTCTCCCAGTGTTTGGAGGGCAGTGTCTGAGTTCTCTTGGTTCTGGCTAGTACCATGCATTCATGTACCTGTTTGTACAGTGCATATGTGTATGATTCCAGAGTCATACAGCTATTTTCCATTGCCATGGGTGCAGTGAAGTCATCCATCCATTTTCATGGCTGCAGAGTCAGCTTTGGAGAGGTTTTGCAAGGTGGTTACCTTTGTGGAGGATGTGGCTGACATGTTGAGTTCCATGTTGATTACAGCCTGTGTGGATCTCACCATGCAGGGATTCACAATGGTGGATGAAAAACAATCCCATATTTAAGTAGTCAACACAGGTTAAGGTTGTTGCATCCTCTACTGGGGGTCAGTATGAACCAGTCCAGGGCATTGGAAATGATGAATCCCAGGAAGTGTTGGGCCACTATACTGGCAATTGGCTACTCTTCCCAGGTGATGGAGGGGTAGTTGAAGTCTCATACTATGTCAGTGTTGTGTTGGACCATCATAGATGGCAGTGTGTTGAATGAGCATTGACAGTCTAGGGACATAGATGTGGACCCATAGCAGGCTATGGTCTGGATTGCACTATTACCTCAAGGCAGTTGTACTGGAAGTGTCTCCAATGCATTATGCTTGGATGCTAGTCCGGAGGTGTTCCCATCTATAATAAATATAGAGACATCACCTTTGGAGGTGTGGTGTGGTCCATGTTTGGGAGCTGACAGCTGTGGAATGAGTTATAGCCTGATACTGCAGGGCTGCTGTCTGCTGCTGTGAACCATGTCTCCATTACTGCAGACATGTTAATGTCCTCCAATCCAATGAGTGCTTTGAGTGACTGCATCCTGACAGTTAGATGTCTACTGTTGAGCAGCATGAACCTCAGCTTGCATACATATCTAGCTATTATGGTGGTAATTACATTAAGAACACTGCCTAATAAGGCATCATAGGGTGGCAAGACACTTGACCAGTACCTGGAAACCCAGCACTGACAGATATAGGACAACTGTGGAAAGTCATTGAGTTCTGTCAATCATGTCATCCCAAGCAGAGAGGTACTGGATTCCCTGAGAATGACACAAAACACGTAAGCCAATGTTGCAGTCAATCTGTTGATAGTGCCACAGCATCATTCTGAGTGATGACAGTACACTGCTCAGGGCTACTGTCACACCTGCCTGGACCACATAATCAGAGAGTTCTACCATGTCTGTTGTCATGTAGTCCAGGGAGGTGCATCCCAGGTAATTCACATCTACAGGGATACAGAGAGATAACTGTAGTTGTTGTGGAGTGCCATGACTGGCTGTGTCATATGTTGGATGCTGGCATGTGATAGATATTTGGCTGTTACCTACTCCATATTCAACCTAGTGAGTGGGATATGAGTGTGCCTCAGTATTGAGTTACCCATGATCACTGTATTGTGCAAGGTGGTTATCCTTAGGAGCTTAGGTTGAGGGCCACACTGTGTAGGTTAAATATGTGTCCCTTGGCATGTGTCATGTTGTGGTGTCTGAGTGGGTGTCTGTCTTGCTGGTCTGTGCTGTTTGGGTAAATGTCCATTGAGTGCCTCTGTGAAGGTGGGTGTGTGGCTTTTCACTGTATGTCATAGCTGTCAAAGTGGGTGTCCGTGAGCTATGTGTTCCACATGGTGTGGTGCAGGTGTTGCTCTTATCCTCTTGACCTGCTAGTCCAGTCTTTGCTGGAGAGTGCATATGTCCACATTGGGTGATATACGGGTAACTCTCACAGATCTGAGTGTTTGGAGTTTAGAGGGGAGGATTGGCTGTGTACATGAGGCAGTTGCAACAGTGCCTCAGAATGGGCAAGTGCACCAGGTTAATGGGTGAAAGCACAGAAAACTGCCCTTCAGTCATACCTGGAGGGGTGGACATAACTAGTAAGTACTGGGGCTACTTCTGTGATGAACGAGTACTGCTGACCGCTCCCAGGTGCGCCACACTTCTTGATACAATAACCTGGTGAGTTTCCAAGCCATAATGCTATTTGAAGTGCAAGACAGAAAGAATTAGCAGGATGTAAGGGTGGAACTGAAGGCAGACTTTCTGCCAACTATAATACTTTACCTCAGCTGTGCAGTTAGCAGCTTTGCCCATGTGAAAATTCAGTAAGCTCTGTGGTGCATGCAGTAATTGTGTAACACCATAGTAAAAATAACTAAATAGGCAGGAGTTCTAATTCCAATACTGGCAAGTGTGTGTGTGTGTGTGTGTGTGTGTGTGTGTGTGTGTGTGTGTGTGTGTGTGTGTGTGTGTGTGTGTGTGTGTGTGTGTGTGTGTGTGCAATCCACCTCCATAATGCTTTCCTCAGCTGCATGGCTTGTGCATTGGGCAGGTGCCCCAAGGTTGGTGAGGAGCTCCACTGTGGGTGTCAGTGGGGGCTAGATGTCTGGGCCTCCACCTGAGGCTAGCCAGTCCCTCGCTACAGCAACAGCCCATTGATGGGCATGGCGAATGAGGTCAGTGGCCCGATGCTGCACCTGCTCATAAGGTCTGCTGTGTAGGCCAGCATAATTTACCTTGTGGACCAGAGTGTTCCACAGGGCAGTCCTCTCTGGCACATCTTCTGCTCTCCATCCAAATAACAGGGCATAATGTTCAATCACATATTGGGTGATGATGTCAGTTTCCCCAGCAGAGAATGCTGGTAGTCAAGCCCTCTGCATGTTGCCTGGAAGACATAAACAGGAATAAGCTCACAAGACCTCATACAGTTGTCAGATTGGACATCAACAGTGGATATTACTTGCAAATAATCCTAACTACACCATAACCCTCCAAACTATCATGGCTATAGCAGCTTGCATTACACTCCTGGCCTTGAGCTATCTTATTCCCCCCAATGTTGGACACTTGATTCCATAATCCTCTATTCTCCATTCATTTCTCTGTAGAGGGTGACAGTGGCCATCTTCCATGTGGATGGTGTGTGGATGGTGGCAGGTCTGGTTTGACTGTGGTGTGTGATGCAGCTGTGAGCACATGCCTAGGTTCATGTAGGAGGCAGGCAGTTATGTTATTATGCCCCATGGAGACTTACTGTTGTTGCCATCAGTAGGCAGTATGTACATGCTCACCATAGCTGAGAGGAGGAGTGTGGTTCATGTGCATATCCCCCTATACAAGTGGGGTGGACAGGGTGGCGATGTTCCCACCTAACCTGTCTGAAACAGGTTGCCTATATCCATGGCATGTGTGTATGATGTGTGCTTTACCCACAATACAGGGTGAATTACGTTGTTTCCTCTGAGACTGACAACATATGTGAAAACACTGTTGCAATTGTCCTTGATGGTGTGGATATGTCTGATTTGTAGTCATAGTCAGCCTTAATAAGTCACCTGTGAACTTACATGCTTGCTCAGATAGAGGTGAACTTGCTTCCAAGTTGTTGCCTGCACATATGTGTCCCTGTACAGCCAATATAACAACCTATTATGTGCTTTGTGCATTGCTGCTGTCCACCAAAGGGGATTACTCTACCTTGGTGGAGGCTGGTTATACTGCTGAGTCCATATAGCTACAGTGGATATAAAGGGTACACAACCCTGTTACAATGCCTGGTATTTGTGCAGTTGAAACATGACACCACAATAGCTCATTTCAAAACAATTCTAACCTTTAATGTGACCTATAGCCTGTACAATTCAATTGAAAATATAACAATCTGGTCTGTGAAAACATATGGAAATAATAATCAGTACAATAAGCCAGTTGAATGAGTGTGCACACCCTTAAACTGATATGTTGTGTATGCACCTCTTGAGATGGTTACAGCATTCCTTCATCTTGGTTTGGACTCTAACATCATGGCACATCTTCACTTGGCAATAGTTGCTCTCCTTCCTAGAAACACCTTTGATTGTTTTTTAATGGAATTGTACAGGTTATGGGTCACATTCAAGATGAGAAACATTATGAAATGATTTTCTGTGTTCTGACTGTCATACAGCACATACAGCACACAAACCTGGGATTCCAACAGGGATGTGTACACTTGTGATATCCACTGTATATAGGTGTTGATATAGCTGGTAGTCGTATGCATGGACAGTGCTACTCAATGCTAGAAGTCTAAACCTCAAAATGCACTCTCTCGAGGCACTCCTAAAAATAGAGAACATCGATATCTGTGCAGTAGCTGAGACCTGGTTCAAGGCTCCAGAGAGCACCCATGCGATACTAGGCTAGAACTCATACCACACTTTTCGCCCACCAAACTAAGACTGAAACACTAAAGGTGGAGGAGTGTCCGTATTTACCAGGGATATTCACACCTCCAGTCTAGTTGCCCAACACAATGCATCTGAAATTCTCCAGGTGCAAATAACACTAGGTAAGACTGCAATCCAAATTGTAGCTTGCTACAGATCCCCCACCATGTCCCAAGATTCTCACTACATCTTTCTAAACATACTGGAAAATATTAAGTTACAACCAAACACCCTAATACTGGGTGATTTCAACTAACCTGCCATTAACTGGGAAAACTACTCGGGTACCAACACCTTTTCCCAGCGGTTCTTGGAATTCATAAATTCCAACACCCTGGATCAACTAAACCATTGTCCCACCAGGGGTTCCAATAGCCTAGACCTGGTTATTACCAACATGGGAGATAGATGCTGCACACCAGTGGTCACCCTCTCATTGGTCAGGTCTGACCATAAGCAAATCACCCTTGACATCCACATCCCACCCCCCACCCCCAGTAAGGAAACCTCCGTAAAAAAATGTCTCCAAAGCCAACTTCATGCTACTCAAATCAGAAGTGACAAACTTCATGACACCCATGCAGATGGAAGCTGAAAGTTCAACTGCTGAATCCTACACTAAGGCACTGTACGAGCACATCCACTCATGCATGAATCGTGTTATTCCCAAATAGAACCAAGACACTCTCCTCCAAAAAAGGAAGCCAATCTGGTGGCCCCCTGCCATAAACAAACTATACAACAGGAGGAAGAAACTGTTGCAGTAAAGAGGAAAATCCCAAGATGCAAAAAACTCCCTTACCAGCCTCAGTAAGAAGCTGAGATCCTTCATAAAATACTCCAAAGCTAGTTATGAAAATAAAATTGCCAAAGATTCCAAAGACAACCACAAGGCATTCTATAGTTATGTCAAGAATCTAAATGGCAATGCTCAGATCTGCTCTGAGCTACAACAGAATGGCATTAAATATATTAATCCCAAGGATATTGCCAATATCCTGGCAGATCGATTTAGTGCCAACTTCACCCCCCTCACACCCCCTAAAGGGCCCATCTCAGTACCAAAAGATTGCCAAATTCCGGTAATCACAGCCACACAGGTAGAAACCACACTGTCCAAAGTTAAAAATACAGCATCCATGGGACCAGATGACATCCCGGGTTGTGTACTACATGAACTACAAAATTAACTGACACCTCACCTAAGTGTCATGTTTAATCATAGCCTCACCTCAGGCTTCATGCCCATTGAGTGGCGTACAGCTACAGTTATCCCACTCCACAAGGGGGGATCCACCTTGAATCCCGGGAACTACCATCCCATCAGTCTGATGAGCCTGATCTGCAAGGGAATGGAATGCATTATCGTGAAACTTATAAACAAAGACATTGGCAACA
Source organism: Protopterus annectens (assembly GCF_019279795.1). Classification (NCBI taxonomy): domain Eukaryota; kingdom Metazoa; phylum Chordata; order Ceratodontiformes; family Protopteridae; genus Protopterus; species Protopterus annectens. The sequence goes on along the minus strand of NC_056733.1, from coordinate 1,348,647,854 downwards.
TTCAAACACTGAACCCCATGCAGTTTGGGTTCGTGAAGGGACGATCTTGTTTCCTGAACCTGATTGACTTCTTCAAATCAGTCTTCAGAGCCGTGGACGAGGGTAAGGCAGTGCACACAGCCTATCTGGACCTCGCCAAGGCCTTCGACAACACCCCCCACTCTGGAATCATAGATAAACTTACTAAGCTAGGCATAAATCCCTATGTCACTCGATGGGTTGCCAACTGGCTTACTGACAGAACTCAGACTGTAAAAGTAGCTGACTCCAAATCCACCTCTAGACAAGTGACAAGTGGAGTACCTCAGAGTTCAGTCCTGGGACTGCTCTTGTTTGGCATCTACTTCTCTGAAGTACAGGCCAACACTAAGGGACTCTGGCTAACAAAGTTCGCAGATGACTGCAAACTGGGAGCCATTATTGAATCCACAAATGATGTGGATATTCTACAAAAGGGCCTTACAGAAACAGTTGATTGGTGCCAGAGCCATGGGCTCAAACTTAATGCCAAGAAATATATAGTTATCCCCTTTGGGAAAAAACATGTACCCATGAATTACCACACAGGTGGCAGTACACTAAACATCAAAAGTGTGATGAGAGACTTAGGGACACAGGTGGACAGTGGTCTCACCTTCGATAATCACATCACCACCACAGTCAGGAAATCCTTCTATGTGGCACACCTCATCACTAAGGGCTTTTCATGCAGAAAAAAGGAGGTAATTGTCCCACTGTACTCATCCCTCATTAGACCCATTATAGAGTACAATGTCCCGCTTGGTATGTACCTCACAAGACATCAGCAACAGCTGGAAAGGCCGTAGAAATACCTCACTAAAAGAATCACAGGTGTAAAGCAGATGCCCTATGCTGACCATCTAAAAAAACTCCAGCTATACTCTGTGGCATATTGTCTACTCAGAGGCGATCTCTGCTTAACATACAAGGGCATGTTAAACCCTGGGCTGTTGGACATGCACCACTTAAAGAAATCCCAATCCCTCAGAGCCACGTGCTCCAGGGATCTAAACCATGTCATCACAATGAACAAAACATGCTGGAGGGATAGGTTCCTGACCCAGAGACTCCCCATACTCTGGAATAGACTGCCTATACATGTCAAGCAGAGTGCCTCCTTGGCCCTCTTCAAAAGGAACCTTGACGATTGGATGGGAGATAGGAAATTCACCCCGGTGATCATGTCAGTCACCCTGCTAGACAGGGCTCCAGGGAAGTAAATATTGTGGGAAGAAATATCCACATAATTGTTATTGCTAGGCTTATATTGGCCCTAGGGCCGATAGCCTAGAACAAACCTATGAACCTATAACACAGTTGGTCACTTCTCTGATTACTACCTGATAATCATGCCTACTCTAGTACCCATATCAGTGTCAGGGCAATGCAACAACCAGTAGCTGTACACATTTATGTCTGTTGTATGCACTGTCACTGATATTACACACATGTGCAACATGCACAACCTGTACCTGACTGCTTGAAACCCATGTGATTAGTTTTGTGCCTTACAGCTGAACATATGCATACATTCATGTGCTCAGGGGATACCTGGTATGCATTTCTGTTCTATGTTAGTATGGCACACTGTATTTACAATCTTGCTGCTCAGTCATACTTCTCAATCTGTTATAGCAGTGTGTCTGGACGATGGCACACATAAATGGGTGACAATAGGGGCATCAGTATTGACACTGTATTAATATAGCTGCACCATACATTAGTAAGTTGATTGCACAGTAGGCTTTGACATCACTGTGATAACCCAGAAGATGTCCAACAGCATAAGTAGGCTATTATGTTACATTGTCATTGCTCACAGATTTGCCAATGGTTTGGCTGACATACCACACATGTATATGTGTATGTGACTACAGATATCAGTCACAAATGTGCTTATTGTCCAGCAGAATACTGTCCAGCTGAATGTTATTAATTCAATATATCACATGCAGTTCAACATACATATCTGCAACAGTACTTTACTATGCACATGCCCTATATATGTCTCTTAGCTTTACAAAACAAACGTGTCATACTCATATTCACAGGTATCAACATATGGATTTGGACAACATCCCATTAACTGGCCTAGCAGTGGCACATTCACAGCTGTTTGACAGACACCCCAGTGGTTATCATATGTGAGCTGTCCTTTCCCAGGGTGAGTCAGGCTCCTGAGCTGTGATCCTACCTCACAACCTTTTAGAGCATCACATCAGGACAAAGCCTACAATGATGGGGGGGATAAATAGGGACAGACTTTAAATATTCCTGTTACAAACTTAGGACGCTTGTAGGATGGTACATTTTGCATTACCATGAATATTCTTAAAGATGTGGAGTCTTAAACTCAAGTGCTTGTCATTACTTGACTTCAATCCTCAGCTATTTGCCAGAAAAATAAAGATTTCAGAACGAACAGACAAAAAACTATGATGGGAAAATCTGGACATTCTGTGAAGATCTCTATAGTTAAGAGTTATGGCTGTGATCTCCCCACTGCAGAGAGGGCCAGTAGCTGTTCAGCAGGACATTAGTACAGCAAGTCTTGCTGGGACATATATTCTTCCAAATCATATTTCCCATTATTACAGACCAAGTACTACATTCAATTACATGCTTACATGTTCCACTTACCTTTTTTTATTTCCTTCTCTTTTCCAGTTTATGTTTTGTTTTCTCTCTGTCTCTCTGTCTCTCTGTGCATTACAGGGATACACCTGGTTTGAAAAGGTGGAACCATAGATTTTGTAGGTGATGCTCATAACCCGGTGATGGCCTTTGCACCTATTGGTGTTCCCCACTTGCTAATTGCATGCAGAGCAACTGTGTAGTTCTTCCAAAAGCCAATGTCATAGCAACACACTCCTATAACTGACTACTCCATGTGGGTGTTGGCCCTTTCCCTTACTTGTGAGGAACACATCTTGGAGTTGTGTGAGCTACTACCTCTTACAACAAGACTTGTGGAGACAAGCCAACTAAATGGTGGAGAAGGTTCAAGACTTAGGGGCAGAATGTGAGTATTGCTGAAATATGTTTGGAATACTGCTAGTTTAACAGGGTTTGTCTGCACATGCTACTTCTGCATGAGTTTCAGTCTGACAAAGTTATGTCACAGGTTAGCCTGTTATGTTTGGTTCCCCAGACAGATGTTGCCCTTTGCAAATCATTAGCATACTCTGGTGATTGCAATCTGTAAATGCTACCATCCATTTGTTTTTCTGACTTTATATCCCTCAGAAAGGATATGTTCCAATAAACCCTGTAACACCAGCAACTTTCTCAGTGTATAACAGCAATATTTCAAGTATGGCCATGTATTTGGGCCCCTGTCCACCAATTATGTCAGGCTTTGTCCAGATGTCATATAGTAAGCGGTTAATAGTTATAATCTATCATTATTTAGTGCTGTCATTCCTGCTGAGAGGAAAGGCTGGACAACATGTTGAAGTTTGTACATTCAAGAGGTTAGTATATAGAGAATGCTCTTAGATGCACTTGTAACATATTTTATGTGGGGTGAATAAGCCATGTTTCAAAATCAGGCTGTTAGAATATGTGAGACATTACTGACAAGAAAGATGACAGTTCTATAGCTGTACATTTGAATAAATCTCCCCATGGGGACAGTAGTGGGTTCCAAGGTACTGATATGGAAAATGTCTGTTCCTCAGTTTGATGAAACATTCAGAAAAGGACAATTGTTATGTACAGACTCAATGTATTTATATTCATTTTGACACTTTATCCCTTAGGGGATTAAATAAGGAGTGTAATTGGAGGCTGTGTATTTAATTATGTAATTAAGTGTTAATTGCTTCTTGTGATTAAGGCAAGTATTTGTTGTAATGTTTTACTCCTTCAAGGCTTTGGCCAATACATCAGAATATAATAAACATGTTTGAATTATTGGCTGGTTGTATTTCTCTTTGCTATGTTCAGACATTTCTACTGTTTTGCTAAGAGGTTGTTTTATGCTTGGTCATTGTGTATGGCCTATCATGATTTTGTAGTAGTGTTCATAGGTTCATAGGTAGGTACTAGGCTATCAGACCTATGGCCTATATAAGCCTAAACAAAAAGGTAACCTGTCTTTCGCCACCGAAGAAAATTATTTTCCTTTGCCCGTCGAGCAGAGCCACAGAAGTGATCCTCGGGGTGAATTTCCTATCTCCCATCCAATCATCAAGATTTGAAGAGTGCTAATGAGGAGCTTTGTTTTATATAGATTGGTAGTTTGTTCCAGAGTGTGGGAAGTCTCTGGGACAGGAATCTATCCCTCCAGCATGTTCTGTTTATTGTGGTGACAAGGTTTATATCGCTAGACCGTGTAGCTCAGAGGGATTGGGATTTCAAGTGGAGCATGTCCAACAGCTCTGGATTTGACATAGCTTTGTATGTTAGGCAGAGATCGCCTCTGAGTAGGCGATATGTGATGGAGTAAAGCTGGAGATTTATATATATATATATATATATATATATATATATATATATGTATATATATATATATATATATATATATATATATATATATATATATATATATATATATATATATATATATGGGTCTATATGACTTGGTCGACAGTTCATATGATCGACTGTTTATTTGGTCAACAGTTCATTTGATCGACAAGCATTTTAGGGGCTTCGCCCCACACCCCCAATGAGGGGGCTGTGCCACACCCCTAACTATATATATCAACTCCAGGGTCACACAACATTAGGGAAGGGGGCAAATGCTTGTCGATCAAATGAACTGTCGACCAAATAAACAGTCGATCATATGAACTGTCGACCAAGTCATATAGACCCATATATATATATATATATATATATATATATATATATATGTATATATGAGTGCCTATATAACTATATATGTGTGTATATATATTTGTAGAGTCTATATTATATTAGTGAACACACCAAATTGCTAACGCTATATAATTGACCTGAAAATCCAAAATGTCGAACACATAGAACAGTGATTTTTTTTCCCCAAGGAAAAAAATCTCTGATCTGTAAAAAAAAAAAAAAATTCCAAACACAATATAAATTGGGGGCTTCACCCCCACCCCCTACTTAAATATATCAACTCCGAGATCCCACCATAGTGGAGGAAATGGCAAAGTACCAAAACCGGCCCAGTGATTTTTTATCCGTAAGGGAAAAAAATCACTGTTCTGTGCTTTCAGCATTTTGCCATTTCACGTAATCACGCTCGGCAAAGCAGTGTTCGCAAATTTAAGTGTTTGCTTAAATAATAGGAACCCAATATATATATATATATATATATATATATATATATATATATATATATATATATTTATATATCTTTATACATAAATATATATGTGTGTGTGTGTGTGTGTGTGTGTGTGTGTGTGTGTGTGTGTGTGTGTGTGTGTGCATGGTTTCACTTCAGAATCTCGAAATGCTGAAGTACCGAATTTCAGCATTCCGAGACCATGAAGCAAAACCATTCACAATACCGAAACCCACAGTCACGAATCACACACTCACGAACATACATACACCATACACCACATAACATGCACACCATTCCACCCAAAGCACACAAACCACACAACCCTACACTACATATAAGCAAGAGGGGCAAGCCCCCCTGCACACCCCATGTGGGGGGCTGTGCCCCCCACATACCCCCTACCTATATACACCAACTCCAAGATTGCACATAACATAAAAAAAACTCACACCACGGCATTCTCCACTCGCTCGCACACAAATACACATCACACATAAACAAACACCAACAAATCCAGAACTCACATTCATGCTTACACCTCCCTACCCTTACTCACACATACAACATACAAAATCACACACAAACACTTACCTGCAATTTCAGTCACCATAACATGACACGCAATGTATCAGAAATGCATAAGCTTGTATTCGAGATATTCAAATTTGCTCTTATGCAGTTTCGGCTTTCTGAATTCGGTATTTCACCATTTCGAGATTATGAAGTCAAACAGTATATATATATATATATATATATATATATATATATATATATATATATATATATATATATATATATATATATATATATATATATATATATATATATACCTTAGTATTTATTGGTAATATATCTATATATTGTTATACATATGTATGTATCTCCATACATATCTCTCACTCTCTCTCTCTCTTTCTGTATATATATATATATATATATATATATATATATATGTATATATATATATATATATATATATATATATATATATATATATGTGTGTGTGTGTGTGTGTGTGTATATATATATATATATATATATATCCTTCCTAATTGCACAGTCCCTCATCCCTATTGTAAACTGGCTGTAAAGAAGGGCATGTTTGAGAAAACATCCTCAGACCATACACCTGAGATGACTTACTGGTAAATTGCTATGACTATTGTGTGCAGGGTCTGGGTTTCAAGACCTGCAAGGTCTGTTTCTTTTGTGTGCTATGCAGAACAAGGACTGTTGGATACAGAGTGATTAAGGCAGTTTTGAGCAGCTTTAAGCATGTTTGCCTGGGTTTGCTCTACCATAAGCAGTGCTAATGTACAGTTAAATGGATAGGCACGTACACTGTGTAGGCTTTGCGTACCAGTGTGCAAATCTGCTTAGCATTTACATTTAAGCAATGCTAAAACCTGCTAATCATAGCTCAGCCCTGGTAACCAGTGATCTCATTCCAGTCTGATAAAATAGCAGGGAAATGACATTGTTAATAAGTGTATTTAATTTCCTGTACATGACATGCTTCTATGTGCTGTCATTACAGTAGCAAGGGGTGTGACTATACTGTATGGGACACCTGGGTATAAATGGGTTGTACCACAGTCATTTTTTTTGTATTTTTTTATACATGAGTAGCATCCCAGGTTATATACAGTCACAATTGCATGTTACACAAGCTACAGTGCACTAGTTGACAAAAATAGTTTAACACATATTGTATCTTTACAATAATACCTTTAACAGTGCTTTTCCAAGTAAAAATAGATTTCAGATTGTAGTACTAAAAGTATACACCCCTGCATGTAAAGCTGGGACTCTGTGTACTACTATCTTGTTCTTGGTGTTTGAGCTGTATGTTTTTATGTATCTCCTATTGGATATTGATCTGATATTTTCATATTAACTGTAGACTACTATGTTTTTTGGACATGTCATTGATGACTGCTGTCATGAAGTAATGGCATACCTTTCAGTTTCAGACTTCTATCTTTCAAAACATTTGTCCTAATGCACAACCTGCTGGCTATCTACTTTCTGTCTGCCCTCTGTACAGATGTGCAGATGTCAGGCATTGCTAAGGCCATACCACTATGTAGGTACCCATGCTGTACTGTGCTGTGGGCCTGGACACTGCTGCTTTTTCCGACATATAGAACATTCCTTAATGTGGGCCTTGCCCCTTTTCCTTGCCTGTGTGAGGGACATTACAGAGGTGGTTGGCTACAGATTCACATACAGTAGGTGGCAATACTTCACAGGACATGTGGAGACAGCTGAACAACATAGGGGATATATTCCTCAGATTTGTGAAAAGATTCTGTGTCATCAGTGCTGTTATACATGTGGTGGATTGATAGATTGACAGGGTTTGTGTGGACATGCATTTAGTGAGTGACTTCACAACTGACATACCTCTCCACTGACACACTGTCCACATACTGGCCACATAGGTTCATAGGTAGGTACTAGGCTATTGGCCCTAGGGCCTATATAAGCCTAGCCAAATGGTACCCTGGCTTTTGCCACCCAAGAAAATTATTTTCCTGTGCCCCTGTCAAGCAGAGCCACAGAAGTGATCTGTGGGTGAATTTCCTATCTCCCATCCAATCATAAAGATTTTCCTTGAAGAGTGCTACTGAGAAGCTTTGTTTGCTATAGATAGGTAGTTTGTTCCAGAGTATGGGAAGTCTCTGGGACAGGAATCTATCCCTCCGGCATGCTCTGTTTATTTTGGTGACAAGGTTTAGGTCCCTAGAGAATGTAGCTCAGAGGGATTCAGATTTCTTTAAGTGGAGCATGTCCAATAGCTCTGGGTTTGACATAGCTTTGTATGTTAGGCAGAGATCGCCTCTGAGTAGGCGATATATGACAGAGTAAAGCTGGGTTTTTTTGAGACGGTCTGCATAGGGCATCTGTTTGAGGCCAGCAATCCTCTTTGTGAGGTATTTCCGCAGTCTTTCCAGTTGTTGTATATGTCTTGTGAGGTACATACCAAAAGGAGTGATGTACTCTATAATGGGTCTAATGAGTGATGAGTAGAGGGGAATAATGACCTATTTTTTCCTGAATGAGAACCCTTTTGTGATGAGGTCTGCCCCATAGAAGGATTTCCTGACTACTGTGGTGATGTGATTATCAAAGGAGAGACTACTGTCTACCTGTGTCCCAAGGTCTCTTATCACAATTTCAATGTTAAGTAGACTACCGCTTATGTGGTGGTTCATGGGAACAGAGTTTTTACCAAAAGGGATGACAATGCACTTTTTGGCATTGAGCTTGAGGCCATGGCTTTGACACCAGGCATCTGTCTCAGTGAGGCCCTTTTGTAGAATGTCCACATCATTAGGAGTTTTGATTATGGCTCCTAGTTTCCAGTCATCTGCGAACTTTGGTAGCCAAAGACATTCTCTGTTAGCCTGTGCTTCAGAGAAGTAGATACCAAACAAGAGAGGACCTAGGACTGAACCCTGTGGTACTCCACTTATCACTGGTCTGAAGTTGGATTTAGAGTCTGCTACTTTCACAGTGTGGGTTCTGTCAGTGAGCCAGTTGGCAACCCATCTTGTGACATAGGGATTTATACCTAGTTTAGTGAGTTTATCTATAATTCCAGAGTGGGGGATGGTGTCAAAAGCCTTGGCAAGATCTAGATAGGCTGTGTGAACCACCTTACCCTCATCTACAGCTTTGGTGACCGCTTCAAAGGAGTCTATCAGGTGTAGGAGATATGATCTGCCTTTTACAAACCCAAACTGGGTAGGGTCCAGAGTTTGGAGATTACCAATGTCATTGTTTATAAGTTCCATGATGATACGTTCCATAGCCTTGCAGACTATGCTCGTCAGGCTAATGGGGCAGTAGTTTCTGGGGTCCTTGGTGGCTCTCCCTTTGTGGAATAGGATAACCATTGTTGTGTGCCATTCAGTGGGCACAAAGCCTGAGGTGAGGCTCTGATTGAACATGGTACTTAGGTGGGGTGCCAGTTCATTCTGTAGTTCATATAGAATGCAGCCTGGGATGTTGTCAGGTCCCATGGATGCTGTGTTCTTGGCTTTGGAGAGTGTGTTTTTTACCTCTGAAGCTGTGATTACATGTTTTCGTGTTCTGTTTTGTCTTTTCCCCAGACAGTTGGTGTCCTTGGTAAATCAGTCATGGACTTTGGGAAATGTAGTCAGTAAATTCTCATGTCTTTTGGTATTACCAATGTCGTTTTCCTCATAAAGGATGTTACAACACACCCAGTAACATCTACAACTGTCTCAATGTATAACAGCAATATGTCCAATCTACCCCTGTGTTTGTGCCTCTGTCCCCATATGATGTCAGGCTTTGTCCAGATGTCAATGAGATGCAGACATATGTATTATCATTATTTCTTGAAATCATTCCTGCTACCATCCCAGTGATGTAGTGGACCCACAGACATGCCAGGGAAGAGGGCATAGATATGAGTCTTGAGCCTGTACATTCTGAAGTGAACTGTACATGTGAGAAGCCTGTGTATGCCTGGCCATTGTTAACAGACTGTCATGATTGTGTACACATGTCATGTGTACATGTTATTTGGGCTGTGTATGGAGGGGGGGGATGTAAGTGTTATGGCTCCTTCTTTATCTGACTGTGCATGCTGCTCCAGTTTCTGCTGATCTATTGGCTGTATGCATTTGTAGGGGCAGACTGAGACATGTCCTGTTACATGGTCAGGAGTCAGACTATACTGAGACTCGGGACTGTATATGTAGGGCTAGTGTGTGAGAGGCAAACAATGATGTATTTGTTCACACAGTCCATATTCTCTACTGTTCACTTGACTTACTGGTACGTGACTGTCACTGTGGTGATATTGGTTGTGGGTATGCACTTTCACATTGGTGTCTGTTTGTCAGTGCTGCTACATCCCTGTAGTGCCTGATATATTTGCAAATACATGTGTAATTACCCATAGCACATTTCCTAATTCAATTACTTGTGCTATTTCACTAAATATATGTTAGCGCACACAGGATGGTGTTACTACAGCAACTGTGTTAGCTTATCTATGCCAGTACTTCAGATACAACCCCATTTTTATGGCTTCCACCCACCACTTTGTCAGACTTGGTCCAGATTCATTGCAGAAAAGGGTTCTGAGCATACCTGTCAACTGGCTGGATTGTTTCAGGATGTCCAGGTTTATTGCCCATATTTCTGGTCTGTTTTACAGATTAATATAATTTCTCTGGCAAATCACTGTAATGATATGATTGTTGTCAGAAAATGAGAACATACATTTCATTTACCTACCTTACATCCATCATAATATGTATGCTGAAACAAACTGTGTCACTCTTATCAAAAAGAGTACAGGGGGACAATGACCTCTTCCTTCCTGGATGCTAATGCGTTAGTACTGAGATGTGCCACATAGAAAGACTTTGTGACCACAGTGGCAATGTGGTGGTCAAGAGACATTGCTGTCAACCTGTGTACCCAGATCTCTTATAATGCCTTCTTTGTTCATGGGACTACCATCGATGTGGTAATTCATGGGAACAGGGTTTTCCACAAAGGGGATGAAAACACATTTTCTGACATTGAGCTAAGGCCATGGCTCTGACAGAAGTCATTGGTCTCAGTGAAGCCTTTCAGTAGGATGCCAATATCACTTGGGTAGTTAATCATGACTCCCAACTTGCAATTGTCTGCATACTTTGTCAGCCACAGTCCCTTCTTGTTGGCATGGACTTCAGATAAGTTGATACCAAAATTGAGAGGACCTAGGACAGAACCCTGTGGGACTCCACCTATGACTGCTCAGCAGTCTGACTTGGAGTCAGCTATTGCCACACTGTGAGTCCTATCTGTGACCCAGTTTGCAACCCACCTGGTGATATAGGGGTTGATGCATAGCTTAGTGAGTTTTTGCTTGATTCCTGAGTGGGGAATGTTATCAAAGGCTTTGTCCAGATCAAGGTAGGCTGTATGTGCCACCTTGCATTCATCCACATCTCAGATGACTGACTTCAAGAAGTTGACTAGGTTGATTGAGCAGGTATGACCTACCCTTCAGAAAAGTAAACTGTTTGGCATCCTAAGTCTGCAGATGCCCGTATCCCTGTGTATTAGGTGCATGATGATGCATTCCATAGCTTCGCATAACAGACTTGACAGGCAGTTGGGGTGGTATTTCCCAAGGTCTGTAGTTGTACCTTGTTTGTGAAGAGGGTGACTGTAGCAGTGCACAATTCAGTAGGGACAAAGGCTGAGGTGGCTGTGCTTGAATAGGGTACACAGGTGAGGTGCCAGGTCACTCTGTACTTCATGCAGAACACAGCCAGGGATATTATCAGGTCCCATAGAAGCTGTATTCTTGGCCTTGGACAGTGGTATTTTAACCTGTGCGGCAGTAATATTAGGCGCATGGCAGTGCACTTGTATTGTGGTTGGTCCTTAGGAGGAGGTAAAGTTTGCACTCAATATGTAAGCCAGTATATTGGCAATATTTGCTGGCTCATTGTAGGAGGTACCATTGTCTAGTAGCTCAGAGTAAATATTGGTATTGCCATGGAGATTCTTTACATAACTGTATGAGGCCTTGTGGTTGTCTTTACTATGTGCTCCAATTCTGTTTTCACACCTAACTTTGTGGTATTTGATGAGGGATCTCAACTTTTAATTGAGGCTGATAAGGGATTTTTCCAGTCTTGGGACTTCACCTTATTCCATATCAGTACCCTCCTTCTGTTGTACAACTTTTATGGCTGGGGACCACCAGATTGGCTTCCTTTTTTTTGAAGGTGAGGGTTCTGGTTCTATTGGGTATGGCAGTATCCATGCATTTGTGTAAGTGTTCAAAGTGCATTTTTGTTTGATTCTGCAGTCATGCAACTAGTCTTTATTGCATGGTTGCCATGAGGTTAGCCACCTCTGTTTTCAGGAGGCAATAGTTAGCTTTGGAAAGGCTTTTCATGGTGGTTACCTGTGCAGGGGGGATGGGAGGGCTATAGATTTCCAAAGGTGATTAATTTGTCTTCAGATATAACAAGGGAGGAGTTGACTATTAGTCTACAGCAACAGTTGTCCATGTTAGCAAGGGCCAGGTCGATGTGATGGGCATGTGCATCAGTACATGAGTAACTTTCCCAGTTAATGGTGGGGTAGTTGAAATCAACCAGTATGAGAGTGTTAGGTTGGGCACTAATATTCTCCAGGGTGTTTAGGAACATGGAGTGTGAGTCTTGGGACATGTTTGGGGGCCTATAGCAGGCTACAACCTGAACCACTGTCTTACCCAATGTTAGCTAAACCTACAGGATCTGTAATGCATAATGCTGGTCTACCACTCTGGAGGTGTGTCCATCATTAATGAATATGGAAATACCACCACCTTTGGAGCTTCAGTCCAAATTCTGCAACCAAAAGGTGTGGAATGAGTTATAGGGTGGTAGTGAAGGGGTGCTTCCTGCTGCCTTTAACCAGGTCTTTGTTACAGCACAGATGTCATTGTTCCACATTTTAAGGAATACTTCTAGTGAGTGCATTTTCAGATTTAGACTTCTAGTGTGCAGCAGCATGACACTCA
>NC_056733.1:1348615000-1348632500 GCF_019279795.1 Protopterus annectens | reverse complement strand
CTGGAACCACAGTGGTCATTACACTGGCATGCAGGTTAAATTAATAGCAACAGGCCACCAATGATAGAATTTAAACAGGGAACATTAATTGGAATACATTTCAACATTTGTAGAACAATAGGACACATGTCCCAACATTGGTTTGGTGTAAAACATACCCATTAATTTATGTGTTAAGATTATTGGTGAAGATAAGGTGGGGGAGAGAGAGAGATGCCAATTAACAAATATAGATTCATGCAGTAGTCACAGCTTTAATGATCATTGCTTTAATCATTATTCTACAGGTATTATTACAACAACCTATGACCTTTGGCTGGGCAGTGTTATGTTTCTACACAGTGTATAATTACAGCCTTCTTATAACTACTTTATACCTTCTCTTACCTGGAAGACCTGTAGAGGAATTTTTTGTTAATACTACCTGACTGTTTCTACCCATAGTCACATAGTTAGGGTTACATATGTGCACTCATACTGCATTTGTGTGTGTGTATGTGTGTGTGTGTGTGTGTGTGTGTGTGTGTGTGTGTGTGTGTGTGCGTGTGTGCGTGTGTGTGTGTGTGTGTGTGTGTGTGTGTGTGTGTGTGTGTGTGTGTGTTGCTACTGCCATACTCTGCCTTGATTTCTATTGGTCACCCTGGTTGTTGGCAGCAGGGACCTTGTGCTGTAACAGCATGACACATTTGAACATTTCTTGGGGGAGACCACTTGGTGTATGTACTTATTTTGCTGTCATTTGCAGCCTTGTGGTTGGACCATGGGTGTTGGACACAGTATAACTACAGCTTTCTTACAGCTACTTTATACCTTCTCTTACCTGGAAGACCTGTGGAGGAAATTTATGTTAACACTAAGTGACTGTTTCTACACATATTCATGAAATCCTAGTTGAAATTGTGCATACAGCTTACTACCATTCCCGGGATCCAAACTGTGGCTGTTTCTGCTAAAAATACAACAAGTTTGCATTTCATCAGAATGAGCTATTGAGAAACTGCTGTCTCTTTCTTGAATGTTTTCTGTCTCATTCTCTCTTGGTTGCACAATCTTACATTGTAATTGCAACATTTTTATACATACCTTTTGACATAGCACAGTGTGGAAAACAGTGGTTAACACAACATTACTATTCAGATATCAGATCGTGGTGCATGAAACATTTCATATCAGTTAATCTCATGTCTTACAGAGGCACTAACTTTGTCAGATGAGACTTGATTGTTTAATGCTTTCAGAGCTATAGTTGATATGCATAACCTGTACACATTTCAATTCATACAATACCAGAGTAAACACAACCAGTCCAGGGTTTTGAATTTTAATGACAGGCAGTTGCAGTTTTATTTATATATAACTATATGAGGCTATTATTGTAATATTGTCTGGTTTATTTAGTACAAACCCAACCCATTTTTAATAATGCCAGGTGACATTCTACTCCTTTATATTTATTTGGTATGAATACTACAGGCTAGATTGTTACTCACCAGCCTCAACACATACCTTTTGCAACCTGCTTGCATGGGCTTCCTGGTTCACAGCCCACTCAGCTGGACTTATGAAGAAGATACAGAAATCTTTATGCATACCTGTCCATCACATACACAGGCTGGACTTTGGTAAAAAGTTATTGATATCAATACTTACACATGGCTGGGACATCACCCTTCTGCCTTGCTTATTGGACCCACTGGTCCAAGATCTCCTTCTTCCTCCACTTCAAGTCAGCATAGTGGTGCTGGACCTGCTCACCAGTCTGAGGGATGTCAGTGGCACTGGTAAGATCGTGGATGAGACTTTCCCAGGCCTCCACTTTGTATTGGGAGCCCTGGTACTGGTCCTGCAGAAGTCTCACATCGTGGTTTTTTACAAGGAGTTCTACCATGACCTTGGACTCCTGTGTGCCCCAGCACTGCACCCAAAAGCGCATGCCTTCTCGTACACCAGCCATACTGCCTGCAGTGGGGAGCTACAACCAGTTATGGGCTGTATTCCTGCCTGCGAGGTTTAAATACAGCTGATTTCCTGCACTTTGCCATGATTAGATGGTTTTGAATATGCTATAAGCTAAGCTATGGGCAAACCTGCTTAGCTAAGGTTGGCAGTGCTTAAAGGGGCAGGTTCCGCACTGCTTACCAATGGGCAAATCCGCTTAGCTGGGATACTCATTACTTAGCATTCATATTTAAGCCCTGCTTACACCTGGCAAGTATAGCTGTGCAAGGCTTAGCATTGCTTAAGTTTTATTTTATAGATTATCAGCTGTATGGCATTGATTCATCATTCCTGACATATTATAATTGTGTTTACCTTCCATGGCATCCCCCTATGTGCTTTCATTACATTTATTCTTGTGTGACTATATTGTATGGGGCACTTGATTTTATATGGGAGTTTCACAACTTTATTACACAGACACCTCACATCTGGACATACTACACCATTCTGGTTTACAAATATATTTTATTTACTACCTAATTATTAAAAAAACATGCACTGATTTAACATGTAAAATGGCTTTAGAGGGGATTGAACCAGAAATGACTTCTTGCAAAGTGAATGCTTTAACCACTTTTGTATTTCTGTATTGTTATTTTGCAAGGTATATTCCTATTTAGCTCCTTGTTATGTGTAAGCTAGGCTGAGCAGAGCTGCGTGATGGGAACTCCCGCTCAGCTACACTTAAACTTTATTGCGGACTGAAAAAAAAATTAAACTGTTGTGTTTTATTTTCTATACATTATCTGTGAGGGGCTGTGCTTTTCAAACAGTGATGACATGACAAGCTTTGCATTTGAGAGGTATGCTCCACAGACACTAATAGTGTCCTCCATACCTCTCAACTGTACAGATTTTCACAGAATGTCCAGATTTTTGCTTTATATTTTTGGTCCATTTTTCATACAGTTGTGGCTTTCAGGCAGATTAGTGGCAAAGCATTAAAGACTGCAGTTAGGAAATAATGACATTTGAGTTTTATACTTCATATCCTTTGGGGACTTCAGGCTAATGTGAAGCCTGTCATTCTTTCGACTTCATAAGTTTGTGAGAGCAATATCTCACATTTGTCCCTTGTTTAATATGGCTTTGTCCAGATTTCTTGTCCAGTTGAGAAGTAATGGTTTCCAAGAACACTCTCGCTATTGTTACATTGCCATACTACAATTATGGAGTTCAGGAAGTGTGTGTATAGTGAGAGCAGTGCTCTAAGATACACAGCCTGCGCTCATGCACAGAACGGTGTCCGTTTTAGAGTATGGCAGCACGCCTTCATGAATATGCATGGCACGCTGCCATGCTGCACGGGAATGGTCCCTTCCATGCAAGAATAAGCCATTCTTGCATGGAAGTTTGCTGAATCCTGGAGAATGTTTTCTCCTGATCCTAAAAATATGTCATAGGTGAACCGGAGATTCTGCACACTGCCATAACTGTGTGAACTTGTGTGAGCATGCATGTGTGTGTGTGTGTGTGTGTGTGTGTGTGTGTGTGTGTGTATGCATATGTTAATATGTGCATGTGCATGCATATGTTATGTGTGTGTGTGTGTGTGTGTGTGTGTGTGTGTGTGTGTGTGTGTGTGTGTGTATGTGTGTGTGTGTGTGTGTGTGTGTGTGTGTGTGTGTGTGTGTGTGTATGTGTTAATATGTGTGTGTGTGTGTGTGTGTGTGTGTGTGTGTGTGCGTGTGTGTGTGCATGTGCGTGTGTGTGTGTGTGTGTGTGTGTGTGTGTGTGTGTGTGCATGTTTTAATATGTGTGTGTGTGTGTGTGTGTGTGTGTGTGTGTGTGTGTATGTGTGTGTGTGTGTGTGTGTGTGTATGCATGTGTGTATGTGTGTGTCTGTGTGTGTGTGTGTGTGTGTGTGTGTGTGTGTGTGTGTGTGTGCATGTTTTAATATGTGTGTGTGTGTGTGTGTGTGTATGCATGTGTTTTAATGTATGTGCTTGTGTGTGTGTGTGTGTGTGTGTGTGTGTGTGTGTGTGTGTGTGTGTGTGTGTGTGTGTGTGTGTGTGTGTGTGCATATATAAATATATATATATATATACATATATATATATATATATATATATATATATATATATATATATATATATATATATATATATATATATATATATTTATACACTTGGTGTATGTATGTGTATGAAAGCAAGCTCCTGTATGCTGCTGTATCCAACAGTACACTGGTGTCCTTGCTAGGATTAAGTTTTATGAATTGTGAGCATTGATTACCCAGATAGTATTTGATTTCCCCATATAGTCTCCTGCCCCTCCTTAAACCTAATTTGAATCAGTCAAAGATCTAATAATGAATAAGGACTTACTTATTAGTGGAAATTATTTAACAGTGGAAATTGTTCTGTTTAATTGGGAGTCAATTCCCCTTCCCTGAAGTATTGCAACTTGGAGTTGATATATTTAAGTAAGAGGGTCTAGGGGGAGTAGTGTGAGGGCAGGGTAACACATCCTTCCCCCAAATAAAAAAAACTTGTGATGCTCCACTTTGTGTAGAACAAACTTGGTGAAATATTGATCTTTCAACAAGCTGGTCTTCAATTGAAAGAGCCAAATCCAAACAGGTGTGTAGATCTGTGACAATACTCATGAGTCAGCCTTATATTCTTCAGGCAAGTTTTATTCTTCCTGAAAACATTAGCTTTTCTTGCATGTGTTCATTGTACTTTATTGCATTGTCATTGTTTCTTATTTGCAATTTTTTTGAGCTATTCCTACAGGATTGCACTATAAATCAGTTTGCCCATTTGACCTATCCTGGTCAAATGTTCAAATAAAATAGTAGAAATCTCAGCTTGTCATACATAAAAATCAGGAGATGAGAGCAGGACATGTAAATTATCTGTTATGCCTTTCAAGGTAGGAACCTTACCCCCCATGCATAACCAATATCACTGCCTTTCAAAGATCATAATTTGCAAATGGGTAGTTGTGTCAGAATATGAAAGCACGCTTTGCTTGAGTGTGACTAAAATGGCATTAGGTCAGCCATCTTTTGCAGAACATTGTGCTTCACATTAAATGTTCAAGGCAATATTTCCTGAGACAGAGAAACAAGTAGTATTTGAAGACAAGACCCATTGATTGCCCTGATTCTATTATTAATTTACATGCATTGCCGCCTCACAGTTAGACTTTGCCTGTTCGATTCTCAGTTAGAGTGTCTTCTGTGTGGCGACATGCATGAATGGGCGTTCCTTCGTGGAAGGTTGTGCGTTAGGCCCGGCAAGCCAGCACGTAAAAATCTACTGCCAATCATTAGCGGACCGGAGTTCTGCTGTGGTGACCCCTAACTGGGAAAAAGCTGAAAGACACAAACAAAGAAAAAAAAGTTTTAAGATATAGGAATTCCAAGATCTGTATATTAATTTATTTCTCCAAGTATAACACTATTAAGAACATGATCTTGCTTAACTGTAGGTCTACCAAAATACATGATCTGTCATTTAAAATAAAATTATAATCCAATCAGAAAGGGTATTTGAATAGTTATTAATAGATTATTATCCCAACTTGCATCAAGTATAAATCTAATCTTATAATCACCATTGGATTTTGAAAGCCAGCAATGCCTACTGAGCCCTGGGGCACACCATGTTTAACTGGCAAGTAAGCTAAGTGTGTACCCTTAATGGCAACATATTGAGTGTGATAATTCTACCAATTAATAACCCTAGGTTGACAAATTGAAATATTTAAAATATCTGAGATGGTGCTGAATGCCTTAGCTAGGTCTAAAAACATAAGTCCTCCAGTTAGAGTTGACTTTAAGGCTATAGTCACTTCATCATAGAACTTAGCCAAATTTGTCAGTGTAAATTTTCCAAAGCAAAAATCATGCCAGAACGGATCTTCTAATCCTTTACATACCTCTCAACTGTCCAGATTTTTAGTCTGTTCCTCATAAAATTTATGGTTTTCTGGCAAATTACTGAAGATCGAAGTCACTAAATAATGACATGCATTTGAGTTTCAGGATTTATATTCTTCAGAAAATGCATGCTAAAACATATGCATATAATATATGAGTTAGTTTACAGAATTTGTTAAAAAAAGAATAAATTGTTTCATGAAATATTAATATGTATATTTATCAATGAATGTTTATAAAAGTGGATGTTTTTGTAAAACTTCAATTATTTTATGTGTGTTAATTTAATTTATATATATTCATTATCAATTGTATGTTAAAATTAATAAGATAATTTGATTATATGTTAAAATCAATAAAACTGTTTAAAAAAAAGAAAATGCATGCTAATACAAATTCTATTATTCTAGGAACTTTCCAAGTTTATAAGTGCAATATTTAAAACCTGCCCCTTTTTTTGGGCTTTCGTCACATGATTAATATAGATTTTGTCCAGATTTCATACTCTAGAAGGTGAAGAGGTATTTATGATTTTCAGGATTGAGTAAAATAATTTGCATACATCTCTCATAACTTTTCCACAAAATGAAGGTATGACTAATAGTTCTGTAGTTAGAGAACAATAGATTTTTTTTTCATAATGATGGAACTATATAAACCTTAAGCAGTTTATTAAATATAGATTGCAAAACTGAAGTGTTGTCTTACCTGATATTAGCATAGCAGGAACATATTCAGTTCCCATTGAAGTTTTTTATCTTGTCTTATTTAAAGCAGCTTTTATATCCTCACTACTAATTACTATAGGGAAAAGTACAATTGTTTGTAGATAAATACTCAAATAATTCTGTTTGATGTCTTTTAATTTGTGAGAAGTATAAGTTAAATTCATCAGCAGGAGTCTTGGGATCAAACAAAAAGTCGCTATTAATATTTAAGGATATAATTGAGTTGAAACTTTTAGTTTTCAAATGTATATATTTATAAAATTGTTTGACATTTCCAGTGATAGATGGCAAATTAGTCTCACAAATTATGTTTTTATTATTAAGATTTCCATTGAGAAAATTGAGAATCAAAAGTTCCAATTAATAATTAAATATAAACAATTTATTTTTTATTTAAAATCACTAAATCAATGGTATCTTTACATTTTTTTATTTTTTTTTTTTCAAACATTTCTTTAAAAAAAAAAATAATTATTGTGATATATTATATTTATTTTTAAAAATTTTTATTATTATATCTTTTTTTCATGATGACATTGAAATAAAATAAAATAAAAAAAAAAAAATGTCCCAACATTTCATAGCAACACAGTGCTCTCTTTTTTTTTTATTTTATATTTATATTATTTTTTTTTTTTTTATTTTCACATTCTAGTTGCTCTTAATTTTTTAAGGGGTAAGATAGATATATATTCATTTAATCCAGGGCTTTATTAATTTTCCTCCAGGGCCCCCCTCTAATATCACATTTAACCTGATCCAGGACAAAGAAACAAAATTTGTATCCCTCACATACCTTGGAATGTCTAAACAGTTTTCTTTAAAGTCCTCTCTAGTCTTACCCACATAGAGGAAAAACATTGTACATTTTCTCAGATTCATTATTAATTCACATGTCTACATTTTCCCCCCCTAAAGGTCCCTGTTTTTCTTTACTATTTCCTTTCTCCTTTTTCTTACAAGTCATTTTTTTTCTCTAATATGCCTTTAACACTAATGGAATTTTTAAAAATAACCTTTGGTATCCTTTGTCAAAGTTATGTATATATTAATATAAGGGCCTGTTGATTCTCTCTCTCCTTATTTCTCTTCTCATTATTAATATACTCCTTCTCTCTTCTCCTAGGATGGGCCTAAATTTGTCTATTCTCCCTCTTTCCACTTCTATTCTAAAGTGTTATTTATTTTGAACCTCTATATCCAAATATTGGATGTTTTATTGTCAAAATCTGATCCATAAAGATTTCTTCTTCAAACATTTGTATTAAATCTACTATGTCATCGGTTACAAAATAGTAGGTCTTCTGAATAATTTCTGCCCCCATTTGCTAAGCAAGTCCCAAGAATCTTTCAAAATTGCTTGTTTATTAACCCATATGTGTTTTGTCTTGACATCTTCAGCTGAGACAATTGGTCTTAGTGGGGGGGGTTATACTATCTTTGTGGATTTTATATATTCCGAATATGAGGTATTTTTTGGTTTGTGAACTTTTAAATTCATATCTTCCAAGATCATATCAATTTTCCTATAAGCTAAATTAATTTCATTTTGAGAAACAACTGTATATTTTATTTCATCCCTCAAAATTTCATTCATTTTTCCTTCATATAGAATAACATCCATCTTCATTTTATTATTAAGACTTTTTAAAGGCGAAAGAAGAACAAAAAAGTGTGTTTAATCAATTTAGTTTACTTTTATTCTCTGAGGAAGGGTTTCTTTTGAAATTTTTGTGAAGTTATCTCTCCTGTAGGGAGAATGAGCTCTTCCTTACAATGCTAACTACATTAGGAACAGAGACTTATAATCCACCTAACAACACAAACTGGGCATGCTTTCCTTCCAAAATAGTGAGTTGGCAGGTATTACTTTTGGCATGTGTGTGTGTGTGTGTGTGTGTGTGTGTGTGTGTGTGTGTGTGTGTGTGTGTGTGTGTGTGTTTGTATGTGTCTGTGTCTGTCTGTGTTTATTTATTATATACACATGTATATACTGTACATATGTGCAGAGAATACACACACACACACACACACACACACATCCAGTCAAGCTCTCAAACTCTAAAGTGTTTGAGCACTTGAATGGCTGCTGTTTTTCAAAATTAACTTTCTGAACTCTTACACTGTTTATGTGCACAAGACTGCAGTATAGTGAGGAACAGGAATATACCCTTTTCCCAGCAGAGTGCAATCTTGGAGTTTGTATATATAATTAGCAGGAAGGTGTGGGGGTGCAGGGTGGGGCTTCCCCCACCTGCAAAAAATAGATTTTGTTTTTTTCCAATCTGTGTGACTCCATTTTCAGTATATTTGAATCTTTGTGATTCAAACACTTTTACTATTATGACACATACACACACACACACACACACACACACACACACACACACACACATATATATATATATATATATATATATATATATATATATAGGGTCTATATTATATTGTCGACAGGTGAAAATGTTGACTCTCACTTGTTTGACACCAAAATGTCGAACTACAAAATTAGCAAATGGCCAAATGGTTGGCCAAACACCAATGCCACACAAAAACAAATATATTTAAGTGGGGGGCTTCGCCCCCACACCCTCCAAACTAAATATTCTAACTCCGAGACTGCACTACAGTCATGGAAAGGGCAGGTGTAAGAGAACGGCCAACTGATTTCTATACATTGGAAAGAAATTGGTGATTTGGCCATCTGCTAATTTTGTAGTTCGACATTTTGGTGTCAAACAAGTGAGAGTCGACATTTTCACCTGTCGACAATATAATAGAGACCCTGTATATATATATATGGAATTGCTTAAATTGATCAAAGACCTTTTATCTTGACATGCATAATGTTGAAACAAATTGATCGACACTATGCGCATTAATACACTATTACATATGTGCCAAGAATTCATTTTGGCACACGGAAAACTTTAAAAAAAGAAACACAACTGAAGCATATTCCACTAATTATATATTCTAACTCTTGAGATCACACAATTCCTGGGAAAAGGGTATATTCCACTAAACAGACATTGTTGATCTTGCATGGCTGTCAACCATCTGTTTAGTCAACCAGACTGTGTCAATTACACAGAGTTTGACCAAATTGTAATTCAATAAAGTTACTAGTATATATATATATATATATATATATATATATATATATATATATATATATATATATATATATATATATATATATATATATATATATATATATATATACATATATATATATGTAGGTATATATATGCCCAATAAAGTAGACTCAGAAAATGTTGTGATAACAACACATACATGGAATGCTCTGTAAATATTTTTATCTACACCATTAGTACATTATTAACAGTTCACCTTCTATTAACATTTCTCCAAATATGCCTTTTTCATGTGACTTAATAGAAACTAATGCAAGAAAGTAAACATTCACATACCACACATGCAAAACATAAATACATGCAAATCTGAAAACCCTAAGCTGTCCTGTGAACGAAAGTCTACAGTTAGATTTTCAGAAATAGTGAAACACAATTATAAATAGAACCCCAGATAATATTTTCTATTCACAACAATGTAAAACAAAAACAGTAACATTACACACTGTTGTTGTTGTTGGTCTTTCGGCTTTTTCCCGGTAAGGGCTCGCCACAGTGGAACTCCGGTCCGCTAATGATTGGCAGTAATTTTTTTTTTTTTTACAAAACGCCGAGGTGCCAGCTCGATGCCCAACCTTCAGCGAAGGCCCACCCATTTACGCACGCATGTTTTTTGAATGCTACCCAACCGCGGGGAGGACATGCAGACTCCACACAGAAGGCACTCCCAAGCCAAGCCGAGAATAGACACGGGAGATCCTCTTGCTGTGAAGTAACAATGCTACCGCTGTACCACCGCAGAATTAGAAACGTTACACACTACATATACAAAATCCACACACACATCTCCCTAAAGAAAGCAAAGTTGCCCACCCAACTCAAACTCATAGCAATGTTTTTCCATATCAGAATAAGAGTATAAAAAAAAATTAAGACACTAACCACGATCAGCCAGATGGAATATGGCAAGTCCTAATATAACCCGCACCCCCACTACACTACCAAAATAAATTACAATATAAACTGGCACTCAGAAAATTAAAAATACCTTGGAAACTATAGGAAAAAAACACTCACAAGACAGTCTAGTTGAAAAATATACAAACTATATCAATCCCCGAGGCATTTAAGCTGAGATGGACAGAGATGTTTTTCAGGATAGCTGATGAGTTTCACATATATGGGGAAAACACAGCAGTACAAAACAGCATGATTAACCAAGCAAGACTATACTGTGCAGGTAGTCAGAAATATATGATTTAAGGAGGTAGATGAGGTAGAAGTAAATTGTCTTAAGTAAAAGAGAAATGTGGTGCTGAGAGTATACAAAGAAGGGTTAGGTAGCTGTTTCATGCCTCATTGCTCTGAATTCAAAGAACATATGTAAAAGCTGCAGCAGGCAGTGTGAGCAGCTGAGAGCAGTGAAAGGGTCCCGCTGCACATAACAAAGAAAAGAAAAACTGTAAAACTGTATAGCAAATGTTAAAGACCACTCAGTGAGTAGACAGCAAACTTGATATCTATTTGGATGCATGAAAAGGGTGAAGAGTATGAAAAAGCAGGAAATGGATTGTAGCAAGTAGTGGAATGCAAAATACAGGAGAGTAAAGCAGCTTTCAAGAAGGTAAGTCACACATACACACACCCACGCCCCCCCACACACACACACACACACACACACACACACACACACACACACACACACACACACACACACACACACACACACACACACACACACACACACACACACACACACACAAACACAGACACGTGTGTGTGTGTGTGTGTGTGTGTGTGTGTGTGTGTGTGTGTGTGTGTGTGTGTGTGTGTGTGTATGTGTGTGTGTGTGTGTGTATGCTGATGTTTTGCAGGAAAAGAACCTAATTTTAAATACATAGAGAGAGACAGAAGGGAATAAGGGAGGTAAGAAAGGCAAAAAGGGGAGAAAAGGAGGTAGGGGTAAAAAGTGGGAATGCAAAAACACCTCAGATGAGCAGTGGTGAATGTGCATATACAAGAGAATAGACATAATCAAGCTAAAATAGGGTACACAAGGGGCTGGGATAGGGTGAGGTCTAAGCAACCTGCCAGCCATAGACTGGCCAGAGGGTCATTCCTGGGACCTACTGGTTCCTGGTGGCTTGTCACATAGGCCACACACACAGCTCATGTCCTACTGCGGAAGTTAATGAATGGCAACTCAGTGTGTCTTATATACATTTAATGGAATGCTTTGTGCTTAATTGTACATCTAAATTGTCCTACACATTTCAATGAATGCTTTGATTATTTTCCAAACTATGCTTTTAGTAATCACATCATAAATTAGATTTTTTTATTTATTGCATAAACTCACTATTAATTATTGCTCTGTTATGTTGTGGACATGTGGAAAGTTTCTGCAATGGACTTTTGAAAGCCCGTATGTCAAAAGCTTGACAATCAGTTATAAACCTGTGACCCAATGGGTTAAGGTTCTTATGTTTGGCCACTTCCCCCACTGTAGAATAGTCTAAATGCAACATACTGTATGTTTTATATAATGAGGCTTTAGTGTATTAAACAGCAAAAAAAAAATAGCACAGTAGCTCTGTGAGTTATGTATTACTCTTACAAATCACTTGTTCTTTTAGAATGTTCCATCAATAAAACTTATGCTATCGTAAAATATGAAGTAGCATATCGTGGGGTATTTACCTTCACCTTGTGTTTCTGTCCTGTCTACATAGTAATTTCAATCACTATACTTCTGTATAAATGTATAAAATGTCTGCATTGCTGATCTCATTCCTTTATTGAATCAGTTCAGAATGAAATAGAATATCAGTTATCCTGATACATCATGTTTTTAATTCTTCGGTGACCTCAGCCGTAGATTACTTCGTCCTTGTTCATATACCTCTGTCCCAACAGTCTCTCATGAAACATAGTGCGATTGTGATCTTTCTGAAATGCAGCAAGTAGGACCTAGACTGAAACATTCCTAAGCAAGAGCTGGACTTTTAGAAGACAAAGTCAGACTGGATTCTCCTTATTCAACATACCATTCAGAAATATGATGCAAGAAGGCAACATTCAAATCTAATGTAATTTCTGCTACATCACATTGTCCAGCTAAGCTTACTCAGTCTGCTGACAATCTGAGCAACCCAGTTTCTTTTTCTAGCCAAAGAGCCTTTCTGCATTTTTTAGCACAAGAACACTATTTGATTCTAAGCAGATGAAGTTGCGAATTTATTTATTTTTTTTTGTTTATCTGCATTTGTTAACTGGAAATAGAATACTGATCTCTCTGGACAAGTTTTTGGGTTCAGAGAGGGACAGCAAAATGATAATATTTTTAAAACGTAAAAACACACAATCCACTGGTCGGCACAATAAAGGTGTATCCTCCACAAACCACGCTTCAAGAATGTATTAGAACTGGATAATAATTTTAATGTAAACGAACACCAACAGCAAACAGTACAGCAAACATAGATTGAGCGCGCTTTCGTCTCTACATAAGAGACTTCATCAGAATCAATAAAAAATGTTAATTGATGCAGTTTTGAAATGGTTAAAGGAGGCACCCAAGTGTAATTTCAGTCATTTGATTGAAACATTAATTGTTTTCAATTTGTTGCTAAGGTCTTAATACCCAACAAAAAGTATATAAATGCATCAATTAACATTTTTTATTGATTCTGATGAAGTCTCTTATGTAGAGATGAAAGCGCGCTCAATCTATGTTTGCTGTACTGTTTGCTGTTGGTGTTCGTTTACATTAAAATTATTATCCAGTTCTAATACGTTCTTGAAGCGTGGTTTGTGGAGGATACACCTTTATAGTGCCAACCAGTGGATTGTGTGTTTTTACGTTTTAAAAATGATAATATTATAGTATACAGCTATACCATAACAATGTGCTTTTTAAGTCGAAAATCTTTCAGTAAACGTTATCTTTGTACATAATCCCAGCAAATGATGTTTACAGAAATTTAGGTTGGTTTAGAGATTAGTTACACTATTGGAAAAAAGTGTGTGTGTGTGGGGGGGGTTAAGTGGTGGTAAAAGATGACCAGGATTATACAGACAAAGCACTTAGATTGTGGGATATAATAAGACATGTAAAATTGTTTGAGGTGGGTATATGTTTTCCTAATGAGACGAGAATCTCTATAGCTATGTCAATAATCACAATGGCAATACTCAGATCTGCTCTGAGTTACAGCACAATGGCACTAAATATACAGAACCAACTGATATTGCCAACATCCTGGCAGATAGGTTCAGTGCTAACTTTACCCCCCTCTCACCCCCTAAAGGGCCCATCTCTATACCGAAAGAATGCAAAGTTCCTGTAATCATGGCTGCACAGGTAAAAACCTCACTCTCCAAAGCCAAGAACACAGCATCCATGGGACCTAACAACATCCGAGGCTGCATTCTACACAAACTACAGAATGATCTGGCACCCCACCTAAGTACCATGTTCAATCATAGCCTCACCTCAGGCTTTGTGCCCATTGAATGGTGCACTGCGACGGTTATCCCACTCCACAAAGGGGGAGCTACGACAGACCCTGGGAACTACCTCCCCATTAGTAAGATGACCCTGGTCTGCAAGGCCATGGAATGTATCATCATGGAACTCATAAACAAAGACATTGGTAATCTCCAAACTCTGGACCCCATACAGTTCAGGTTTGTAAAAGGCAGATCATGTCTCCTAGACCTGATAGACTTTTTTGAAGCAGTCACTAAAGCCATAAATGAGGGTAAGGTGGTTCACACAGCCTATCTAGATCTTGACAAGGCTTTCAACATCATCCCCCACTCTGGAATTATAGACAAACTCACTAAACTAAGTATAAATCTCTGTGTCACAAGATAGGTTGCCAACTGGCTTACTGGCAGAACCCACACTGTGAAAGTAGCAGACTCCAAATCTGACTTCAGACCAGTGACAAGTGGAGTACCACATGATGCAGTCCTGGGTCCTCTCCTGTTTGGTATCTACTTCTCTGAAGTACAAGTTAACACAGAAGGTCTTTGGCTAACTAAGTTTGCAGATAACTGCAAACTAGGAGCCATAATCAAAACTCCTAATGATGTAGACACCCTACAAAATGGCCTCACTGAGACAGATGCCTGGTGTCAAAGCCATGGCCTCAAGCTCAATGCCAAAAAGTGCATTGTCATCCCCTGTGGTAAAAGCTCTGTACCCAAACTACCACATAGGTGATAGTCTACTTAACACTGAAAGTGCGATAAGAGACCTTGGGACACAGGTGGACAGTAGTCTCTCCTTTGATAATCACACTGCCACAATGGTCAGGAAATCCTTCTACATGACACACCTCATCACAAAAGGTTTCTCATCCAGAAAAAAAAGGTCATTGCTCCCCTCTACTCATCACTCATTAGACCCACTATAGAGTACAATGCCCCTTTTGGTATGTAGCTCACAAGACATCTACAGCAACTGGAAAGGCTGCAGAAAAACCTCACAAAGAGGATTACTGGCCTCAAGCAGATGCCCTACACAGACCATCTCAAAAATTTCCAGCTTTACTCCATCGTATATCGCCTACTCAGCGGCGATCTCTGCCTAACATACAAAGCTATGTCAAACCCAGAGCTGTTGGACATGCTCCACTTAAAGAAATCCCAATCCCTCTGAGCTACACACTCTAAGGACCTAAACCTTGCTATCACAATAAACAGAACATGTTGGAGGGATAGATTCCTGTCCTAGAGACTTCCCATACTCTGGAACAGACTACCTAGCTATGTCAAACAGAGCTCCTCATTAGCACTCTTCAAGAAAAATCTTGATGATTGGATGGGAAATAGGAAATTCACCCCAGGGATCACTTCTGTGGCTCTGCTTGACAGGGGCACAGGAAAATAATTTTCTTGGGTGACGAAAGCCAGGGTACCTTTTTAGCTAGGCTTATATAGGCCCTAAGATCAATAGCCTAATACATACCTATAAACCTATAAACCTATGAATCAAGTTACAGCAGTATGATTACAGCATTTGCAAGCTGCACTTTGAATAAGAACTTTCTAAAATTTGTCCTGGATGTGTTGTAGAAGATTATTTCTTTTAGGTGTGCTGGAAGAAATTCCAAGATCTGTGGTCCCAACACAAAGAAATTGTGATCAGTGTTGTGTAGCCTAGCTCTAAGACATTGAATGTTTTTTATGGTAAGTTTACGGGATATGAGGTGATAATTAAAGATAAGCAGTGATACATTTTTGGCAAGGAAAAGGATGCACTTCATGTGAATAACATGCAAAAGTTCCAAGATAGCTTAACTTGATGTGTAACTGGTAGCCATTTTGCTTTCGTGAACACATGACAGATGTGTCTTGTGCTATTAAAATTAGGATTTCTCTTCTAACTTGCACCTGTTCTGTGATGTAATCAAGTTACTAAGTGTATTGAGTTTTGTAGCAGATTTTGGCTATCCTGAATATGAAGAAACCAGAAAGGTATCTTCATCTGTCCTTTCCCAGTTTTATAGTCTGACTCCATATCCTACAAAGCCTGTTACTGCTTCTTTGGGGATCCTGAGTCCAGAATTATTTTTCAAGTACTGCAAGCTTCTGTGTGGGTGGGTGTTGTGCCACCCTTATTAGATTGGTCACCCCTTTGTTGAAGAAGCCTTCATTAGATTCATCTAAGCTGAAGCATTGCAATCCTGTCTCAAACCTTCCTGTGCTGTGCAAAGTTAATGGTCATTTGTAGAAAGTTGTGCTCTTATTTGACATCTCATGGTCTTCTGGTTCTTTGTCACTCTATTGTTTGGTCTTTTCATAGTACATTCTTCTTTTTATGCATGCTGTTTTGGTAGCTAGAAATCTGGATTCTTCACCAGATTTTGACATTGTAGACCTCGGTATTCTTGAATGGCTGAATACTTGCCATGTATTTCCTGGCACATTCCTTGCTTGGTTTGCCTCGTACTGTGTAAGGTACAGTCAGTGGGTGGCATCTAGAAATATTTCTTCTTGTATTCACCTCATACAGTGTGCATCTCATTGCTGAATTGGGGTACTATTGCTGTTCACAGTGTCCTTTTGGGTACTATTGGTGCTCACAGTGTCCTTTTGGATACTATTGCTGTTCACAGAATCCTTATGGGTACTATTGGTGTTCACAGTGTCCTTTTGGGTACTATTACTGTTCACAGTATCCTTTTGGGCACTATTGGTGTTCACAGTGTCCTTTTGGGTATTATTGCTGTTCACAGTGTTCTTTTGGGTACTATTGCTGTTCACAGTATCCTTTTGGGTACTATTGCTGTTCACAGTGTCCTTTTGGGTACTACTGCTGTTCACAGTGTCCTTTTGTGTACTATTGGTGTTCACAGTGTCCTTTTGGGTACTATTGCTGTTCACAGTGTCCTTTTGGGTACTATTGCTGTTCACAGTGTCCTTTTGGGTACTATTGGCGTTCACAGTGTCCTTTTTGGGTACTATTGCTGTTCACAGTATCCTTTTAGGTACTATTGCTGTTCACAGTGTCCTTTTGGGTACTACTGCTGTTCACAGTGTCACTGCTGTTCACATTGTCCTTTTGGGTACTATTGCAGTTCACAGTGTCTTTTTGGGTACTATTGCTGTTCACAATGTCCTTGTTTCTACTAAGTGATGTCTTGTTAAGGGTTATCTTCATTGCTGAACTGATAACACTGCTTTACTTCTCATTTTCTCTGGAATCTATTGTGATTTTAGCCACCAAAAAAATGGTTTGGTTGTCTCTGTTAAGATGGTTAGATCAGAAATGCTTT